>NC_080168.1:107562241-107788958 GCF_950295315.1 Erinaceus europaeus | reverse complement strand
AAGAGAAGGAAGTACAAAGTGTTCCTGAATCCATACCATTCTGGATGAGGATCTGAGAGCGGGTGAAACGGCCGTGGATGGCAGCCATATGCAGAGGACTTTTCCCTTCTTTGCTCTGTGGAGACATACGGCTTTTTTTTTTTCTCCTTTTCAGTACAAAGCACAGAGAATGACCTGTTCCCCCTCCCAAACAGCACTCCTTTTGAGGACAAAGTGGTCACATAAACATCTCAGCTCACATTCTCGTCCCTGAAAAGGTATACGCAACCCAGGAAACAAGTGGAACATTCTCCAGAGGTCTCCAGGGAGGAAGACATGGTCAGGACCCCCAAAGCCAGGTTCTTCTCCCCAATGCTCTCGGGCCCATCCCCCTCAAGCACCTGGTAATTGACGTCAGCCCCGTTATTGACCAGTAGCTCCAAGCAGAGAGCGCCATTGGTGGAGACTGCAGCCACGTGCAGAGGCGTGAAGCCCTTGTCATTGGGCTGGTTAACATTGGCTCCTGCATTCACCAGCTCAACAGCCACAGCATCCTGACCCAGGTAGCAGGCGATGTGCAAAGCTGTGTTTCCAAAAGCATTGGGTTCATCAATCTGGATTTCCAGAGGTGAAAGGAAGGCTGGTGTGAGTTTAAACACAAAGTAGAAGCCAATACAGAAAGCCCAGACAATCCCCACAATCCAATGACTGCCTCAGGTTCCTGATCCAAAAGGCTATCCCACCATTATTTAAGGAAAGTTTATTCAGGCCCTCTCCCCATATCCTCCTGACCTTCATAAGGCTCCAACTACTGCCCTCAGCCCGCTGCCTCATACTTAACACCCTGACCTCAGCCCCCATCCGGAGCAGGTATTTCACAACTTCAATCTGACCGCTGGCAGCAGCTGTGTGGAGCAGCCCGTAGCCCTTGCGGTCCTTGCAGCCGAGGTCTGCTCCCCTTGCCACCAGCAGTTTTAGGACCTCTAGATGCCCTGGAAGAGAGATGATGTTCATATGCAGGCTTTTTTATGTCATTGCTAAGGATTCACCACTCTCTTGACTTTTGTTTTCCTTCCCTATAGATGGAGAAAGACAGCTTCACAACCACCTCAACCTTCCCTCCCTGTTCTTCCTCGTCTCTTTTCCTCTTCCTGAGTTCATGTTATAATAAAAGGAGATTGCTGGTGTGTACTTACTTTGTTCAAAAAGAAAGAAGGCAAAACCAAAAATTTGGCTCTAGGCGGTAGCGCAGCAGGTTAAGCGCAGGTGGCGCATAGCGCAAGGACCGGCATAAGCCAGAACTGAACAGTGTTCTGGTAAAAAAGAAAAGAAAAAGAAAAGAAAGGAAATAAAACCCATAGCAACATTTTTGGGGGTAAAAAAAGGGAAGAAAGAGGGAGGGCAGGGGAGACAGCATAATGGTTATGCAAACAGACTCTCATTCCTGAGGCTCCGATGTCCCAGGTTCAATCCCCTGCACCACCATAAGCCAGAGCTGAGCAGTGCTCTGGTGTTTCTCTCTGTGTCTCTCTCTACACCTCTCTCAAAAAAAAAAAATTAATAAAATAATTTTTAAAAAAAGGACTCAACCGGCATTCTTAAAAAAAAAAAAAGAGAGAGAGAGAGAAAGAGAACACAACAGGTGGTTCACCGGACACAGCACACCCTGTTACCATGCTGGAGGACACAGGTTTGAGCCCCACATGGGAACAGCCTGCAGTAGGGGAAGCTTCACATGTGAAACAGCTGTAGTGTCTCTCCTCCCTGTTTCCCTCTAGCTAGAGGAAAAAAAGAAAAAAAAAAAAAAAAGGTTGCTGGGAGTGGTGAGTCATGCACCATGCAGGTACTTAACCTCAGCGATAACCCTTGTGGAAAATAAATAGATAAATAAGAGATAGAGGAAAAATGGTAAAAGACACCACCACACTAAAGTTTCCAAAGTGTGGTAGGGGCTGGGATTAAACTGGCAACTCCTCAGGTGAACTGTTTTGCTGGTCCAAGGATATATTTCTTTTTCTCCCTCCCTCCTTTCCTTTTTGCCTCCAGGGTTATCAATGGCGCTCAGTGCCTGTACTATGAATCCACTGCTCCTGCAGCCATTTTTTCAATTTTTTTTCTTCTTTTTTTGATAGAACAGAAAGAAATTGAGATGGGAGGGGGAGAAAGACAGACACCTGCATACCTGCTTCACTGCTTGTGAAGCGACCCCTCTCCTGCAGGTGGGGAGCCGGGGGCTCAAACCAGGATTCTTGCACAGGTCCTTGAGCTTTGTACTATGTGAGCTTAAGCCAGTGCGCCACTGCCCGGCCCCAATATATTTGTTTCTTCTTCTTCTTCTTTTTTTTTTTTTGCATTTATTTATTTACTTTATGACCAGGATTATCACTGGGACTCGGTGCCTGCAAGATTCCACCTTCCCAGTAGTCATCTTTCTTGCTTTCTTTCTTTCTTTCTTTCTTTCTTTCTTTCTTTCCTTCTCTCTTTCTTTCTCTTTAATAGAGACAGGGAGAAATAGTGGATGAGAGAGACACCTGTAGCACTGCTCCACAGCCTATGAAGTTTCCATATGCAGACAGGGACCAGGGGCTTGAACCTGGGCCAAGAGGATGTGAGTAGAGAATAAACTTTAAGGTCTCATGTTGCTCTCCCCCTAGAGTGCATCCCTCAAACTGCCCTAGAGATCCTAAATGGGAAAGTCTGGCTCTCCCCATGAGTTTTTCTCACCTAGAAAAGCTGCCCAGTGCAAAGGCTGTCGTTCCTTTTTGTCACAGACATTCAGGCTGGCTCCCTTATTGAGGAGCAGGTTCACCGTCTGCATTAGGATATGAAAGATACCTGTATCAGAGTCAGGTTCATGCTATCAACATACCTAAGAACGGAAGCCTCCGTTTCAGAGGACTCCTAATGTCTCTGTTCTTGTGCACAACAACCTGGAAAACTAGAGGGAATGAAGAACAGAGACTCTAAGCTAGATCTGGATGTCTGAGGGACACTCAGGAGATCTCTTCAGGTGATCTTTTTTTTAATTCTGTTTTGTTTTAAAGAGAGGCAGAGGTAGAGTTTGAAAGAGACCACAGCACCAAAGCTTCTTCCAGTGCAATGGGGGTCAGGCTCAAACCTGGGTGGCACACAGGGCAAAGTAACACACTAGCCAGATGAACTATTTCACTAGCTCAATTTGGTGGTTCCTAAACGCTTTTTGAAAGGTCTCTGCAAATGTGTTAAAAGGCACGACGAACTCCCACTTCAGAAAGACATGAATACAAACATGTATGCAGCTTCAGAGCTTGTCACACCCTGGAAGTTGAAGCCAAGAATACTTTATGTGGTCCAGAAGGTGTTGCAGTAGGTAAGGCACTGCACTCTCAGGTCCCGAGCTCAATTCCTGGCAACACACGTACCAGAGTGATGTCTGCTTCTTTCACTCCCTCCTCCTATCTTTCTCATTAATAAATAAAATCTAAAAAAAAAAAAAAAAAAAAGACTACTACTTTAGTAACTCAGAGCATATCACAGTGGCCAAACTGTTGTACCTATGAGCATGAATTCCCAAGTTCAATCACCAGCACTGTGTATGCCAGAGTAACACTGGCTTTTCCTTTTTCCTCTATCATGTTAATAAGTAAATAAAACTAAATAATAATAGCAACAATAATTTCACTCTGTGTTGACCATTCATTCATTGCTAAAGCCCAAATGTTGGGACTAGGGAGACAGTATAATTTTTATTTATTTATTTATTTATTATTAGATAGAGACAGAAAGAAACTGAGAGGGGAGGGGGAGATAGAGAGGGAAAGAGACAGAGAGATACCTGCAGCCCTGCTTCACCGCTTGTGAAGTTTCCTTTCTACAGGTGGGGACCAGGGGCTTGAGCCAGGTCCTTGCACACTGTAGTGTGTGGGCTTAACCAGGTGTGCCACCTTCTGCTCCTCCTTTTATTTATTTTTTATTGCCTCCAGGCTTATTGTTGGGGTTTGGTGCCTGCACTACAAATCCACTGCTCTTGTGGCCATATTTATTTATTCGATAGGACAGAGAGAAGTTGAGAGGGGAGGGGAAGATAGAGAGGGAGAAAGGTAAGACACCTACAGACCTGCTTCACCGCTTGTGAAGTGACCCCCCACACACAGGTGGGGAGCCGAGGGCTTGAGCCAGGATCCTTGCGTGGGTCCTTACAGTTTGTACTACGTGCAATTAACCCAGTGCACCACTGCACTGCCCCCTTTATCAATGTTTATATTCCAGTATTTTTTAAAATTTTATTTATTTTTTTATGAGAAAGATAGGAGGAGAGAGAGAAAGAACCAGACATCACTCTGGTACATGTGCTGTTGGACTCTCATGCCTGAGAGTCCGATGTTTTATCCACTGTGCCTCCTCCCGGACCACTATATTCCAGTATTACTTCAGTGAGCTATGAGGTAGGGACAGTGCAGAAGTAAAGTTAGCATGAAGAGAAAACTCAATGGGTAGAGTCCCAAGGGCCTGAAAAAATTCCAAAAAGGCCAGCATAATGGTTTTGCAAAAGACTCTTATGTATGAGATTCTGAGGCCCCAGGTTCAAATCCCCAGAACCACCTTAAGCCAGAGCTAAGCAGTGCTTTGTTCTTTCCTTTCCTCTCCTCTCTCTCCCTTTCACTCTACCTCTTAACATATTAAAAAATAAATAAAAAGTTTAAATGTTTATATAACCTTTCAGACTGCTTCTCTTCAGGCCTAGTGGTCCCAAATCAGTGAGCAGGAGAGGGCAGAGAGCAAAGGAACTAGACTTCATGTGGATCAGAGTGGTCCTCACCTCAAGATGCCCACTGTGCACCGCATGGTGCAGGGCACTGCGTCCGCTCCTGTCAGCCACATTAAGGCTGCTCAACAAGGGTGCCAGAGCCTCAGCACACTTGGTGGCCCGATTGGCAGCAGCCACATGCAGTGGTGTCTGCCACAGCTTGTCCCGGGCGTTCACATCTGCTGAATGTGCCAGCAGCAATCCCAGCACCTTCTGTGGAGGGGCAAGGGTGAAGAGAGAAGGGAGTTAGGGAACAGGAGGTAAAACAGAGGGAATGGAAGGAGGGATAGGTCAGCATGGCCCTATTGTCCCATCCCACCCTATGTAGTACAGAGCCTCTTCTCTCTTTCACCTCTCAGTAACTATTTCCCATCTTCTGGATCTTCTCAGAGCTTAAATAAGTTGCTATCTTCCTGAGAAAAGCATGGGTTTCTTCTTCTTCCTCAAGTCACCAAGTATCACTCTCCAGCCTAGACCCTGAAACTCTTCACTCACACATAGAGCCGCCTCTAAGTAAATCCCCACATGTAGAGGTCTCTCACAACCTTAAGGAAAATTAAGCATTCCTGCTCCATTAATGTTTTTACACCTTTCTTCAACCCTTCCAAAGGCATCGAATCATTTCTACTAGATCAGTAAACATACAGACATTGACTTCTCTCCAAAATCCAGGTGAAAATGCCCCCGTAGTCATCACCACCCCAGTCACATGGGCCTCAGTCCTCCCCCTTGGTGGCTAGAGAAATAACTGTAGAACCAAGAGGCAGTTCTCCTATTCCAGCTCCTTATAGTTGATGGACCCAACTGATGAGGCATGTTGCTCCTCTGTGTTGTCAACTTTTGTACTGCAGGAGGCACAGGGATGCAACAGATCTCTAGCCCCGTCCCTCCACCACAAGGAAAGGAATCTTGTCCAGAGGGGGACCAGACTCCAAGGTGGCCCCCCAGGGAGAGATGAGTCACTCAGGCCTGGCAGCAAGGCCCCCTGCAGTCTGCCAGCCCAGTGTTAAGCTCTTTCCTGACGTCACATCAGCTGGCAACAGTCAGTCCCCCTCACCAGCCAATTCAAGGAATGGGAGGGAGTGACCGAGGCCTGGTGTCTTCCCTACCTAGGCATGGACCAGCTTATAAGGCTTATGAGGCTCTCCCACCCTCAACCTCCAATTTAAACTAGTCCATTCTATTTGGACGGGTGAAAGGAGGTAGGAGGCTCATACCTCATTTCGGGAGGCAGCAGCACGATGAAGAGGGGTCAGCCACAGTGTGTCCTTAGCGTTGACATTAGCACCTGCGGGTTTTAATTTCCTCTTTCAGTCGAGGTGGCATGGGGGTGGGGAAGGGAGCCAGTAATCAGGCCAGGGAATCTGGATGGAACTGGAACCTAGCCTGGACCAAGCACTAGAGCACCTCGGATATGGAAAAAAAAAAAAAAAAAAGAAGAAGAAGAAGAAAAAAGAAGCTCCTCCCCTCAGGTCCCCTCCCTAGGTGCCACACCTTCCAGCTCCCCACTTTCACCTGACATCAGTAGCAACTGGAGGATGGGGACATCGCCTACGTAGGCAGCAGCATGCAGTGGGGTTCGCCTCTCTTGGTCCTGGGATGGCAGAAAAGGAGAGTGGCTGTGGGGGGTGATGTGTGGAGGCCCCCAGCCCAGGTCCTAGAGCTCCAGCCCTTTCCTCAAAGCCTCTTTCCGTAGGTGCTACAACCTCTTAAGTCGCGATCTTGGGTCAAAGCAAGCACGTAGGGGTGGGGAGTCATGAGGTCAGGGCCATGGGCAGCTTCTTCCAAGAGGGGTGGGGACGCTGCAGACGCTGACAGTTCAGAAAAGAGCAGCACCCTTTCTGGGCATCCTCAGCCCAAACGTTCTGCGCTTCCTGCCTCACCTGCTCTCCATCCTTCAATGGAGAGCAGGAGCTCACCCCGGGCTGCAAGGAGCCGCGGGGGCCTCACCAGAGCCGGGAGACATGGAGCCGCCCGGCCGGCGGGGAGGGTGCAGAGCCCCGATTCCCGGCTCGCCATCCTGCCTGGTCCCAACTCACCAGCACATTGATGTTCTCCTTCTGCGAGAGGAGGGATCGCACTTCCTCCACATCTCGGCTAAAGATGGCCTGGACCAGGGGCGGCTGCAGGGAGAACCGGCGTTCAGGGAGCGGGAGCGGGAGCGAGAGCGGGGCCGGAGCAGAAGCGGAACCGGAGCGGGGGTGGGGTGGGGGGGTCACCACAACTGGGGGGCGTCGCCACAGGGGCTCAGCTCTGGGGGCCTGGAGGCAGGGGGCTCCCTGGGAGTCTCTGCGGTCGCTGGGCCCCCAAGGACACCCGCTCGGTTGAGGGGAGCGCGGCGTGGGGCGGGGCGGGAGCAGCGGGAGCCCCGGGCTCGGGCCCAGCCTAGGCCGCACATCCCCGGGCTCGCGTGGCGGCGGCGCCGGGCTCCGGAAGGAGGAAGCGGGGAAGGGCAAAAGAGCTGACCTGGTCCGTGATGCTGAGGATCCCCATGGCCCGGCCCGGGCTCCGTCCGCATCGAGCTCCCGGCGGCGGCGGGGGCGGCGTCTCCACCGGGGACACCGGGCGGCCCTGGCGGCGGCTGCGGCGGCGGCTGCGGGGAGAGCGCGGCCCCGCCTACCGGGGGGCGGGCGAGCGGGAGCCCGCAGCGCTCCCTGGCGGCCGTCCTGGGCCCGACCGCGGGGCGCTGGCTGCGCGGGAGGCCTGTGGCCGCGGTGCCCTCTGCCCCGCCCCGGCCTCGGAGTCGCCCCTGCGTCCTCCAGTTGGCGCGCAGGGCCCCCGGCTCTCCAGGCCGGCTGCGCAGGGGTCTCCGCTCCAGCCTGGCCACCCGGGACTCGGGGTCCCCGCGGCAGCTCGGGCCTCGGCCCTGCGTGTCCCCCAACCTAGGACCAGATGGCTGGCCAGGGCTCAGCCAGCCCACAATGCCTCCGCCGGAGCTAACGCCTCCCTCAGCGATTACACAGCCCGAATCCCCCGCAGACTTGGGGCAGCAGGGGCGTGGGGATGCGGGGACCATATATATGGCAGTAAGCCCCGAGGGAGAATTGGGTCGAGAGGAAAGAGCAAAAGGGCTCAAACTGTAGAGAGAAACACCAAGGATTCTCCAGCTGCAGAAACCCCTCACAAAAGAGAATGAAACAACTGGGAGTGGTCCCGGAGGTGGCGCAGTGGCTAAGGAACTAGACTCTCTCGACCATGAGGTCCTGAGTTCAACCCCGGCAGCACGTGTACCAGAGTGATGTCTGGCTCTTTCTCTCTCTCCTCCTATCTTTCTCATAAATAAATAAATAAAATCTTAAAAAATAGTAAAACAAAAAACTGGGAGCCAAAGAAAGTCTGCAAGGCCAACAGGTACTTCCAACTCCCGAATGAATACATTGCTAGGTCAAAGTGGTAGAGGGGCTGCGCTCCAAAAGGCTCAAGTGTTTCTCCACAGAAAGGGTGGAGGTAACCCCCTGCATACACACACACACCTTCATAGAAAAGGCCAGAAAGCAATCAGGGAAGAACTAGATAATGAGAGAAAATAATAATCACTGTATAGTTTTGTTTTTTTTTTTCATACTGAACTTACAATAGTGCTTAATTTGACAATATTACTTAAAACTTGCTTCTTTCAGCAAGTATTCCACGGCTAACAGGTATTTATTTCCCTTTTGTTAGATTTCAGCAGAGAAAAGAAAAAGAGGAAAGAAGTAGATATTGGGAAAATTGGTACATGGTTTAGGAGATACTCAGCAGTAAAAAAAAAGAGGAATTTCGGAGAGTCTGGCGGTAGCACAGTGGGTTAAGCGCACGTGGTACAAAGTGCAAGGACCGGGGTAAGGATCCCGGTTCGATCCCCTGGCTCCCCACCTGTAGGGGGTTCCCTCACAGGCGGTGAAGCAGGTCTGCACGTGTCTATCTTTCTCTCCCCCTCTCTGTCTTCCCCTCCTCTCTCCA
Organism: Erinaceus europaeus; assembly: GCF_950295315.1. Taxonomy (NCBI): domain Eukaryota; kingdom Metazoa; phylum Chordata; class Mammalia; order Eulipotyphla; family Erinaceidae; genus Erinaceus; species Erinaceus europaeus. The sequence goes on along the minus strand of NC_080168.1, from coordinate 107,780,251 downwards.
TTTTTCTCTGTCCTATCCAAAAACGATGACAACAATAATAACTACAACAAGGACAACCAAAGGGAATAAATAAATAAATAAATAAATAAATATGAAAGAAAGGGGGTAGGGGTAGATAACATAATGGTTATACAAACAGATTCTCATGCCTGAGGCTCCTAAGTCCCAGGTTCAATTACCTGCACCACCTTAAACCAGAGCTGATCAGTGCTCTGGTTTAAAATAAATAAAATTAAAAGTGAGAAAGAAAAAAAAGAATTTTTTTTTGCCTCCAGGGTTATTACTAGGGCTTAGTGCCAGCACTATGAATCCACTGCTGCTAGAAACCATTTTCCCGTTTTGTTGCTCTTGTTCTCACCCTTGTTGTGGTTGTTACTGTTGTTACAGCCATTGTTGCGGTTGGATGGTACAGAGAGAAATGGAGAGAGGAGCATCTTTAAGCCCGTCCTTGTGCTTTGTGCCATGTGTGTTTAACCCACTGCGCTACCGCCCAGCTCCCTGAAAAAAGAATCTCTTTAAAAAAAAAGGTCCTGTTCTGAGTTTGAAACATAGTAGCGTGCTCTAGGAAGGGGCATGCCTTTGGAAAGAGAGTACATCCGTACCCTACCAGGGGTATAGATATAAAAGCACAAATTTGAAAGACATCTTTTACATTAAGTAATGTTTGTTTGTTTTCCAGAACACTGCTCAACCCTGATTTATGATGGTGGTGGGGGGGATTGAATCCCCCCCCACCCTCAGGAAGGCATGAGAGTCTTTTTTTTTTTTTTTTTTAATTTAAGAAAGGTTAATTAACAAAACCATAGGGTAGGAGGGGTACAGCTCCACACAATTCCCACCACCCAATCTCCATATCCCACCCCCTCCCCTGACAGCTTTCCCATTCTCTATCCCTCTGGGAGCATGGACCCAGGGTCATTGAGGGTTGCAGAAGGTAGAAGGTCTGGCTTCTGTAATTGCTTCCCCGCTGAACATGGGCATTGACTGGTCGGTCCATACTCCCAGTCTGCCTCTCTCTTTCCCTAGTAGGGTGTGTCTCTGGGGAAGCTGAGCTCCAGGACACATTGGTGGGGTCTTCAATCCAGGGAAGCCTGGCTAGCAACCTGATGGCATCTGGAACTGCAAACTCTAGTGTACTTCTGCTTTCAGGTATATATTTTGCAATAGTTTATGGATACGTGTGAACATAAGCTCTCTCTCACAGAAACTGGTGTATATCTAGGTTTTGGGACTTCGTTAGAAAGTGAACCACCTGAGATGAAATTAGAGTGTACTATAAAAGGAAAGGTCTCACCCGAGTAGTGAAGCTGAAGGGTTGTCATTCCACACGTGAAGTCTCTGGACACAGTCTGAGGTGAAGCATGTTGAGGTGGCAATCGTTGTGTTGGTTAGGTTGTGGTCGGCGGATGCAATATTATTTGATATGGATTGGGAGAGGCATACAGGAAAGTGGGCCCTATCCAAGGGTTCCAGGACTGGGGGAAGTAGGGGCTCTATAGTGGAGATGTGAGGTTCCTGCTGTCTTAGGGTTCACAAAGACAATCGATAGTTAATGCTATCATCACATTATTTGGTAATTGGGTTAACTTTGAAAAGTCCTTTTGTTAGGGTTTGCTGTACAGTATCCAGTATCTTGTATATAGCTGTGCTATTGGATGCTTCTAATCTACTTGGTCTAGGCTTTTGAGAGAGTCCGCATATCAAATACACAGCCTATATATTAAAAAGATTCAATTTGTGTTTTTTTTTTTTTTTTAAAGATTTTATTTATTTATTTATGAGAAAGATAGGGGAGAGAGAGAAAGAACCAGACATCACTCTGGTACATGTGCTGCCAGGGATTGAACTCAGGACCTCATGCTTGAGAGTCTAGTGCCTTAGCCACTGCGCCACCTCCTGGACCACTCAGTTTGTGTTTTGAGAAACTTTGAGACATACAATTGATTTTCCCCCCTCTCATATTAATTAACTACTGATTTATATGTCTACATTTTGCTAGGACTGTACATAAACACCATTCTCACCACCAAAGGACTGTGACCCATCCCTCCCGCCCACTCCCACCCCCCACTGGCCCAGGAAGCTGCATGTCTACCCCTCACCACTGGGTTTTTACTTTGGTGCCCTACTTACAATTTGGTCAGGTCCTGCTTTTAGTTTCCCTTTCAGATCTTCTTACTCAACTCATTCCACCTTACATTGTATCGTACAAGTGAGTGATATTTCAGAATTAATTTTAAATGTTTGCCACAGTCTTTCTTCCAACACAGGAATATTCTGTATTTATTTGTTTTACCAGAGCACTGCTCACTATGATTGAGCATCAACTTGTGATAGTGTTGGAACTGAACCTGAGACCTTTGATTCTTAGACCTGAATCTGTTGTTTTGGTTTCATTTAGGGAATAAATTTTAGGAATGGAGAAACTGCATAAAACTTTAATGCCTAAGGCACCAATGGTTCCAAGTTCAATACCCAGCACACCATAAGCCATGACTGAATAGTGTCCTGTTAAAAAATAATAATAATAAAAAGGGCTGAGTGGTGGCACAACTGATAAAGTGCACAAGTTACACCCCCAAGAACCTAGGTTCAAGCCCCCATTTCCTACCTGCAGGAGAGAAGCTTCATGAGTGGTGGAACAGGCTGCAGGTATCTATCTTTCTCCTGCTCTCTCCCCCCTCTATTTCTCTCTGCCTTTATCGTAACTTAACAAATAAAAACAATTGGGGCCAGGTGGTGGAGCCCCTATCTGAGCAGTCATAAGGACCTAGATTCAACCTCTCAGTCCCCACCTATAGAGAAAAAGCTTCACGAATGCTGGAGCAGTCCTGCCAGTGACACTCTTTCTCTCTCCCTCTCTAGCTCCCCCCCTCAATTTTTCACTGTCATGTTCAATAAATAAACACAAATCTGACTGATACCTTTTCTTTTCCTTTATTAATATTCTATTTATTTATTAATGAGAGGGGTAGGAGGAGAGAGAAAGAACCAGACATCACTCTGGTACATGTGCAGCCGGGGATTCAATTTAGGACCTCATGCTTGAGAGTCCAACACTTTATCCATTGCACCACCTCCCGGACCACTGACACCTTTTCTTTAAAAATAAAACAAAATTTAAAATGAAAGAGTAATATAAAAAGGAAATAATTTTTGGGTCAGGTGCTGATGTGCTTGGTAGAATGAGCACACTACAATGACCAAGGGCCAGGGGTTCAGGCCCTGATTCCTATCTGCAGGAGGAAAGCTTCAAGAGTGATGAAGTGGTGCTGCAGGTGTCTCTCTCTCTCCCTCTCTATCTCTCCTACCTTCTCAATTTTTCTCTATCCTATTGAATAAAGTAGAAAAAAAAAAAAAAGGAAAAAACTGGCTGCCAGAAGAGGTAGATTTGTAGTATCAGCATCAACCTCCAGTGACTGGAGGCAAAACAAACAAACAAACAAATAAGAAATGGTATGAAGCTGGGGAGATAGCTTAATAGTTATGTAAAAGGCTGTCGTGCCTGAGGTTGTGAGGTCCCAGGTTCAATTTTCAACACCACCATATACTACAGCTGAATGAAACTCTTCTCTCTCTCCCCCTCTCTCATTAATATAAACAAAATATACAGAGAAAGAAATAAAGAAAAGAAGCAATGGCCCCAGAGATGGCTCAGTGAGCAGAGCACTGGACTCTCAAGCATGACATCCTGTGTTAGATTCTGGGCATCAGATATACCAGAGTGATGCTTTGATTCTCTCTCTCATAAATAAATCTGAGAAGGATGCAAAAGACTTTCGTGTCTGAGGCTCCAAGGTCCCAGTTTCAATCTTCTGCACCAGCTTGAGCCAAAACTGAGTAGTACTTTGGCCTACCCCTCCTCCCAATATCATTCTCTCTGTATTTCTTTTCTTTTCTTTTTTAAGATTTTATTTATTTAGGAGGAGAGAGAGCAAAAACCAGACATAATTCTGGTGCATGTGCTGCCGGGGATTGAACTCAGGACCTCATGCTTGAGAGTCCAATGCTTTACCCATGCACCACCTCCCGGACCACTCTGCATTTATTTTTCTCTAAAATAAATAAATAAAATATTTTAGGGACCAGGCAGAGGCACACCTGGTTAAGTTTACACATTACAGTGTGCAAGGACCCAGGTTCAAGCCATGATGCCCACTTGTAGTGGGAAAACATCACAAGTGATAAAGCAGGGCTGCAGGTGTCTCTGTCTCTTTCCCTCTCCTCTTAACTTTTCTGTTTCTATCTACTAATAAATAAATATTTAAAAAAAATAAAATAATAAGTTGGGCGGTAGCGCAGTGGGTTAAGTGCAGTTGTTGCAAAGCACAAGGACAGGCGGCGTAATGATCCTGGTTCGAGCCCTTGGCTCCCCACCTTCAGGGGAGTCACTTCACAGGCAGGTCTGCAGGTGTCTCTCGCCTCCTCTCTGTCTTCCTCTCCTCTCTCCATTTCTCTCTGTCCTATCCAATAACAACAACAATGAAACAACAAGGGCAAAAAAAGAGATGGGAATAAATAAATAAAAAATAAAATAAAGGGCCGGGTTGTAACACAGCGGGTTAAGCGCAAATGGTGCGAAGTGCAAGGAATGACCTAAGAATCCCAGTTCAAACCCCTGACTCCCCACCTGCAGGAGGTCACTTCACAAGCTGTGAAGCAGGTCTGCAGGTGTTTATCTTTCTCTCTCCATCTCTGTCTCCTCTCTTTTCTCACTTCCTGTCTGTCCTATCCAATAACAACAGCGGCAGTGGCAACAATAACGATAGCAACAACGAGGACAACAAAATGGGGAAAATGGCCTCCAGGAGCCGTGGATTCCTAGTGCAGGCGTTATGATAACTCTGGAGACAAAATTGATGCAATAAAAAAACAATAGAGACCAGGTGGTGGCGCACCAGCTTGAGCACACATGTTACAACCCAGGTTCAAACCCCCAGTCCCCATCTGCAGGGGGAAAGCTTCAGAACTGGTGAAGCAGGGCTGCAGGTCTCTCTGTCTCTCACCCTCTCTATCCCTCCCTTCCCTCTCAATTTCTGACTGTCTCTATCCAATAAATAAATAAAGGTAATTAAAAATTTAAAAATATATATATTTAGAAAAAGCAAACAGTTCTGTGGCATACATTTATAAAGAAGGGGGGGGTCGGATGGGGCCGGGCAGTGGCACACCGGTTAAGTGCACACAGTACAGTGTGCAAGGATCCGGGTTTAAGCCCATGGTCCCCACCTGCAGGGGGAAAGCTTCACAAGTGGTGAAGCAGGGCTGCAGGAGTCTCTCTGTCTTTTTCCCTCTCTACCTACCCCTCCCCTCTCAATTTCTCTCTCTGTCTCTATCCAATAATAAATAAATAAAGGATTTAAAAAACAAAATTATAGGGAGTCGGGCAGCAGCACAGTGGGTTAAGTGCACGTGGCACAAAACGCAAGGACCAGCATAAGGATCCCGGTTCCAGCCCCCAGCTCCCCACCTGCAGGGGAGTCGCTTCACTAGCAGTGAAGCAGGTCTGTAGGTGTCTGTCTTTCTCTCTTCTTCTCTGTCTTCCCCTCCTCTCTCCATTTCTCTCTGTCCTATCCAACAACGACAGCAAAAATAAAACAACAAGGGCAACAAAATGGAATAAATAAATAATTTTTAAAAATCTTTTAAAAATTGTTTTTTTTAAAAAAAGAAAGAAGTGGGGTCGGACTTTAGTGTACATAGCGCACATAGTGCTAAGCACAAGGACTGGTACAAAGATCCTGGTTGGAGACCCTGGCTCCTTACCTAAAGGGGAGGGGGGTGTCGCTTTGCAAGCAGTGAAGCAGGTCTGCAGGTGTCTATCCTTCTCTCCCCCTTTCTGTCTTCCTCTCCTTTCTCAATTTCTCTCTGTCCTATCCAACAACAGCAACAACAACAGCAGCAGCAAAAGCAACAACAATGGAAAAAAAGTGGCCACCAGGGGCATTGGATTTGTAGTGCAGGCACCAAGCCCCAGCGATAACCTTGTAGGAAAAAAAATTATAAGGAAAAGGAGAGGAGGAGAAGGATAAATTAAAAACAAAGGTATCTGGGAATTAGATAAATATGGGTGTTGGGACAAGCTGACTTGGGTACTGGATAAGATGGATCTCCCAGGAAGGCCTAAGCTAAGCAGTGGCTCAGAGGATAGGAAGGAGGGGACTGTGGCTCCCATTGCCTGAAATAGCTCTTGGTAACCTGAGGAACTGGAGGCAGGGGTTGAGCTGCAATCATGTGCCTGGGTCTGGTGTGGTGGTGGAGGTGGTCATGGGAGGCTGCCAGCAGGTTCTCTGGGCAGCTGGAAGGAGGAGGAAGGGCTAGAGGAGTTATTTTTAATATTATTTAGAGCACAGAAAGAGGATTTCCCAGTAGGGAATCAAAGGATATGATGATGTTGGCAACACAGATACTTCCAAAGCGAGGAAAGCAGCACAGGGTGAGGGAAGAGGACAGATGTGGTGGCAAAGCCCTCTCGTGTAAATATTTCTTCTGGATTCCATGTCTGAATTCATATTTGGTAACTCTAGGCAGATGCCTACCTGTCTCTAAACCTTGATTTTTCATTCTTGTAACAATGCTGAGGCCTTTGTATACAGCTCTCTGTTTAACTGGTTTAAGATAGAAATCTAGTGGTGTCTGTTTTTGTAGAACCTTTAACTCAATAGAAGAACACAGACACACAGACACACACACACACACACACACACACACACACACACACGAGCGCACGCATGGGAAACAACTAGAGAATGTAGGACATATGCCTATATTTTGCATGCCATTAAACATTCAAAGTAATGTTGAAAGATAAATCCAGTCAAGAGAGTCTTCTCTTGAGAGAGAAGAAGGGCCTTGTGGTGATGCAGGGGAGTGAGCATACACATTACAATGCTCAAAGATGGGAGTCGGGTGGTAGTGCAGCGGGTTAAGCACACGTGGCACAAAGCACAAGGACCAGCCCAAGGATCCTGGTTCGAGCCTCCAGTTCCCCACCTGCAAGGGAGTCGCTTCACAGGTGGTGAAGCGGGTCTGGGGTGTCTTTCTCTCTCTCTCTCTGTCTTCCCCTCCTCTCTCCATTTCTCTCTGTCCTATCCAACAACAACTACATCAATAACAACAACAATAATAACTACAATAATGAAAAACAACAAAGGCAACAAAAGGGAATAAATAATAAATATTTTAAAAAATTTATGTAGTTATATGGAAAACTGGGAAATGTTATGCATGTACAAACTATTGTATTTACTGTTGAATGTAAAACATTAATTCCCCAATAAAGAAATTAAAAACAAACAAACCAATGCTCAAGGACCCAGGTTCTAGCCCTTGTTCCCCACTTGCAGGGGGGAAGCTTCATGAGTGGCAAAGCAGTGCTGCAGTTGTCTCTCTTTCTCTCCGTGTCTCCCCTTCCCCTGTCGATTTCTCTCTGTCTCTGTTCAATAAAACAAAAATAAAATTAAAATATTAGAGAGAGAGAGAGTCTTCCTAGATGAGGCATGTCTTGAGTCACTAGTTGTAGGAAGTTATAGCTATAGAATGAAAAGGAAACTTGTGGCGTGGGAGGTGGCACAGTATATAATATACACTTTGAACTCAGAAGCATGAGGCCCTGAGTTCAACCCCAAGCACCATATGTGCCAGGGTGATGCTCTGATTCTCTCTTATAAAGAAATAAAGAAATAGGCTTGGAAAAGTTTAAGTGGCAGTAATTAGCTAATCTAATTAGTAAGGGACAACAGGCAGACTGCCTTGACAGGTTCTTCGTAATTTAGGGATTCTATTCTGTAGCAGTTAACTCAGTTAAAGGATAATGGTAATGAGGTCACAGTTCAGTTATACATCCCAGTTCATGTCTGTCTGTTATTGGCCAGATTCTTGCTCCTCATTCTAAGCAGCTGTTTCACATATGTAAGCCTTTAGTCAGAGAGTTCTGGACTGGACAAGAGAGTGAGGTTGGAAAGCATGACTCTTGTCCCTCCAGGTCACATGTATTCTGAGAGTGACTCAGATTATCAGCTTCAGACAGCAAGGAGACATTGGAGTCGGGGTGGGGTAGAAATAGCTTCTCCTTCCTGGGGTGCTAAGGGGAAAAAGAGAAATGTCAGGAGAACAAAATGAGAGAATTCTGAATTTGGGGTATCATGCTTATCTGGTAGGTGGAAGGAGACAAAAAATGTCATAACATATTCCTTTGGCGGCTATTTATTGAGCTAATAAATACTCTAAGTGTTATAGAAATAGAACAAATTTTCTTTTGCATTTTTTCATTATCTTTATTTATTTATTGGATATATATGGTCAGAAATCAAGAGAGAAGGGGGGATAGAGAGGAAAAGAGACAAAGAGACACCTGCAGCACTGCTTCACCACTTGTGAAGCTTTCCCCCTGCAGGTGAAGACCGGGGATTTGAACCTTGGTCCTTGAGCATTGTAACATGTGCACTCAACGAGGTGCACCACCACCATCCAGCCCCTAGAACACGTTGTTTTCAAGATCTATTTATTTTATGAGAGAGAAAAAGAGACCAGAGCACTGCTCTGGCATATGTCGTGCTAGGAATTTTAAAAATTTATTATTATTATTACCTCCAGGGTTATCGCTGGGGCTCAGTGCCTACACTACAAATCCACTGCTTCTGGAGGATATTTTTTCCCTTTTGTTGCCCTTGTTGTTTATCGTTGTTCTTATAACTGTCATTGTTGTTGGGTAGGACAGAGAAATGGAGAGAGGAGGGGAAGGCAGAGAAGGGGAGAGGAAGATAGACACCTGCAGATCTGCTTCAAGGCTTGTGAAGTGACCCCCCTGCAGGTGGGGAGCTGGGAGCTTGAACTGGGATCTTTGCACCAGTCCTTGCACTTTGCACCAGGTGCACTTGACCCACTGTGCTACCGCCTGGCCTCCATGCCAGAATTAAAGCCAGGGCCTCCTACAGCGTTCTTGTTACCTCTCCCACTCCCTGCAGTAGAAGTTTTTGTTTCTTTTTTGTTTCTTTTAAAGTGTTTGGGCCTCATGCATGCATGATTCTATTATTTCCAGATCAATTCCCAGTAATTATTTTTACTTCAAATAGAGAAAGAGGGAGTGAGAGGAAGATACAGGAGGAGAGGCACCATAGCACTTTTCCATCCTCTGTAGTATTCTTCCACTGGTGTTGTCATGGTGCTGTCATGTGGTACTGAGGATCAAACCTGGGTTGTGCAGATCCAGACAACTGTTTAAAATTGTTTGTTTATTTATTTATTTATTTATTTCAGTAGAGACAGAGAGAAACTGAAAGAGAGTAGAGAGATGGTGAGGGAGAGAGACAGAGAAACACCAGCAGCACTGCTACGCCACTCATGGAGCTTTCCCCCTGCAGGTGGGAGCCTGGGGCTTGAACCCAGGTCCTTGTGCATTGTAGCATGTGCACACAACCAGGTGCGCCACCACTTGGTCCTCTAGAATAATTATTTTTTCCCTCCAGGGTTATCAATGAGGCTCAGTACCCGACCCCTACCCCCCCGAACAATTTTTAAAAAATAGTTATTTATTTTCTTTTTGTTACCCCCCTTTTTTTTAATCGTTGTAGTTATTATTGTTGTTGATGTCTTCATTGCTGGATAGGACAGAAAGAAATGGAGAGAGGGAGGGAAGACAGAGAGGGGGGCAGAAAGATAGACACCTGCAGACTTGCTTCACTGCCTATGAAGCCACTCCGCTGCAGGTGGGGAGCTGGGGTTTCGAACCGGGGTCCTCACGCTAGTCCTTGTGCTTTGCGCTACTTGCGCTTAACCCGTGTTGGGCTGCCGCCCGACTTCCCCACCGGAACAATTTTTAAGAATGGACGGCGTAAGGATCCCGGTTCGAGCCCCCGCTCCCCACCTGTAGGGGAGTCGCTTCACAGGCGGTGAAACAGTCTGCAGGTGTCTTTCTCTCCCCCTCTCTGTCTTCCCTCCTCTCTCCATTTCTCTCTGTCCTATCCAGCAAGGACGACATCAATAACAACAATAATAGCTACAACAACAATGAAAAACAACAAGAGCAACAAAAGGGAAAATAAATACATAAATATAAAAAACAAAAAAAATAAAGAATTGGTGCCGGAGTGGTCCGGAGGTGCGCAGTGATAAAGCTTTGGACTCTCAAGCATGAGGTCCTGAGTTCGATCCCCTGCAGCACATGTGCCAGAGTGATGTCTGGTTCTTTCTCTCTCCCCCTACCTTTCTCATTAATAAATAAATAAAATCTTTAAAAAAAAAAAAAAGAATTGTTGTTGGGCAGAGGGTAGATAGCATAATGGTTATGCAGAGACTCTTGTGCCTGAGGCTCCAAAGTCCCAGGTTCAATCCCCTGCACCACCATAAGCCAGAGCTAAGCAGTGTTCTGAAAAAAAAAAAAATGGTGCTATGGGGTCAAGTGGTGGCACATACCTGGTTGTGTGTACATGTTACAATTCACAAGCTGATAGGGGTGATAGCATAATGGTTATGCAAACAGACTCCCATGCCTGAGGCTCTGAGCTCCCAGGTTCACTCCTCCATACCACCACAATTCAGAGCTGAGCAGTGCTCTGATTAAAAAAAAAAAAAAAAAAAAAAAAAGTGGTTTAGGAGGTGGTGCAGTGGATAAAGCTCTGGATCCTCAAGCATTAGGTCTTGAGTTCAATCCCTGGCAGCACATATACCAGAGTGATGTCTTCCTAATAAATAAATAATTTTTTAAAAATATTTTATTTATTAATGAGAAAGGAGGAGAGAGAGAAAGAAGCAGACATCACTCTGGTACATTTGCTGCCAGGGAGTGAACTCAGAACCTCATACTTGAGAGTCCACTGCTCTGTCCACTGCGCCACCTCCCGGACCACATAAATCAATCAATCAATCTTTTTTTTTTTCCAAATATTTATTTATTCGCTTTTGTTGCCCTTGTTTTATTGTTGTAATTATTATTGTTGTAGTTATTGATGTCGTCATTGTTGGATAGGACAGAGAGAAATGGAGAAAGGAGGGGAATACCGGGGGAGAGAAAGACAGACACCTGCAGACCTGCTTCACTGCCTGTGAAGCGACTCCCCTGCAGGTGGGGAGCCGGGGCCTTAAACCGGGATCCTTATGCCGGTCCTTGCACTTTGCGCCACATGCGCTTAACCCGCTGTATTACCGCCCGATTCCCATAAATAAATCTTTTTAAAAAATACGGTCTATTGTGGCCCGGGAGGTGGCGCAGTGGATAAGGCATCGGACTCTCAAGCGGCATGAGATTCTCTTTGCATAACAATTATGCTATGTACCCCTGCCCCCAATTTCCTTTCTTAAAGCTTTCAATCACTGCGTTAGACTCTGTGGAGGCTACCTGCACGACTAGACTTCCTAATGTAAAGCAGGCAGACTAGCAGGAAGGCTCGATGAGAGCGGCACAGATGTCGGCAGCCCAGCCCACGAAGCGCCCTCTCGGCGAGTGCATCTAGTCAGTGACGTCGCTCCTGCCCCGCGGGCGACCGCCAGCTCAGCCGCTTCCACGACACACACGCAGGCCCTCTCCCGGGAAACTACATCTCCCGACAGCCACGCGGCCTGCTTCCTTCCTCCTCTCCCATTCCAAGCCATGGCAACGGCGTGACGTGAGGGACAGGGAGCCGCGGGAACAGCGGTCGCGGCTCCAGTTTTAGTCCACTCGGCAGCCAGGGAGGAGGAGGCCGAGAGCGGCCCGGCCCAGCGCCGCCCCAGCTTCAGGACCCCGAGATCGCCCGCCGCTCGCCGCCACCTCCCTTTGGAGCGAGGAGCGCGCAGCCGGCGCCGGGGCGGTGGTTCGAGGCCAGGGCGAGAAGGTGGCGCGCATGGCCTCGGCGGGCGCGCGGCGGCTGCCGGCCGGGACGCGCGCGGCGGCCCAGCGCTGGGGCGGGCTCCCTCTCCGGTGCACGCGCCCAGCCCCGCCCCCGAACCCGCCACGACCAATGAGGTGAGTGGGAGGTGCCCACGTCCGGACTGGAGACGGATGGGGGTGGAGGAGGGGTCGTGAGGGACCCCGAGTTGCGCGGTGCAGGGTGACGACCCAGGGATGCGGGGATCTAATCTGGAGCTTCGGGGAACATTTTCCTTGGTAAAAGTTTCGCGAGAAGTGGTGGGTTGGTGCCCAACCACTTGACCCTCGCAGGGTCACTTGACCAGGTTGGTGCCCAACCACTTGACCCTCGCAGGCACCCTGGCGGCGACTGGTTTAGAGGCCCCGGGGACTGCGATGCTTCCGGAGAGGCCTGGTTTTCAGCGGAGCGCAGCTCGGGGTCAAGGGCACCCGGCTCTTCGCGCGCACCCGCATTTCCCCATCTCCTCCCCCGGCCCTGTCCTCAGCTGCCCTCGACCTTTCGCACTCGTGACTGTCTGCCAGGGAGCCTGGCAGGCTGCTGCAGCTGCTAAGGGGAAATCTTGTCCGGACGACCTTCTTCTAGGATGAGCCCCATTTCCCCTTCACCTGGGAATAGGTGAAAGCTGCAAAGAAGCATGACATTGTCCTCCTTTCTTTTGGGCCTTAGATTTCTGATCTCCTGCAGCCTCCTCTTGCCCCGGGCTGTCCCAGTTGGGAGTGAGGCTGGCTTACCTGCCAGGCGTTCCTTCATGGGCTTTGCTGCCCCCTTCACCAACAAACGAAAAGCATACTCTGAGCGTAGGATCATGGGGTGAGCATCCTTCCGTGTGCTATATATCTCTACACATTCTTTTACCCTCTAACTAAGGATGGTGTCTAGGCTGAAATGTAAATGTAAATCTTGCTACAGTGGGCAAGATTCATCTCTGGGCATCAAACCTCTCTCCATCTATATTACTGGATCTTTTATCCTCCCCTGCCAGACCTTCACCCTTAATTTCCCCCTTCCTGGTTGCTGTGCAAGTGTACATGAAACATGTCTAGAGTTGGACAATATCATAAAACAAATTTCTCTATTGACCTATGTATTCTGAGCACCATGGCTAATACTTATTGGGCACTTACTTACTATTGGTATTAGTTAGGCTGTTTAGGTGTTTTACGTAGATTTTTCAACAAACCTGTGAATCAGGTACTACTATGACCTATGATTTACATATAAAATGGAAGCACAAGTAATTAACTGGATCTACATTGTTGGAAAGTTGTATGGGGGTTGGGAGGTAGCACACATGCTACAATGCACAAGGATCCAGGTTCAAGCACCCTCTCCCCACCTGCAGAGGGGGAAGCTTCACAAGCCTGGAGCAAGTCTGCAGGTGTCTCTTTCTTTCACTCTCTCTGTCCCCCTTTCCCTTTCAGTTTCTGTTTCCATGATATCATATAAAAAAGAAAATGGTGGGGCCAGTCAGTGTTGTACCTGGTTAAATACACACTTTACAGTGCATAAGAACCTAGGTTCAAGCCCCTGGTCCCCACCTGCAGGCGGAAAGCTTCATAAGTGGTGAAACAGGGCTGCAGGTGTCTCTCTGCCTCTTTCCCCCTCTTTTTAAAATTATCTTTATTTATTGGATAGAGACAGCCAGAAATTGAGAGGGAAGAGGAGGTAGAAAGGGAGAGAGATCTGCAGCCTTCCTCACCACTTGTAAAGCTTTCCCCCTGCAGGTGGGGACTGGGGGGGCTTGAACCTGGTAACATGTATGCTCAACCAGGTGTGCCACCACCTGGTCCCTCTCTTTCTTTCCCTTTTTTTTTTTTTTCTCAATTTCTCTGTTTCTATTTAAATAAATAAATAAAATTTTAAAAAAGAAAATGGCCACTGGGAGCAGTGAATTTGTCATTCAGGGATCAAGCCTTAGCAGTTAGAAATAAAAAACAAGGGCCAGGTGGTGGCGCACTTTGTTGAGCGCACGTTACAATGCGCAAGGACCTGGGTTCGAGCCCCCGGTCCCTACCTGCAAGAGGAAAGCTTCACAAGTGGTGAAGCAGGGCTACAGGTGTCTCTCTGTCTCCTTCAATCTCCCCTTTCCCTCTTGATTTCTGGCTGTCTCTATCCAATAAATAAGTAAAGATAAAACAACAACAACAAAGCTGTAAGGAGTTGCAGTCTGAGTCCTGGGGTCACCAGTAAAATCGGCAGCCTCCCTTCTCCCTCTTAGGAAGGAGACGGTTTCTCTTTAGTATCAAGACCAGTGGGAAGTCACTTCGTACAAGGAGTCACCTGGTCCAGCTGGCAGTTCCTTGGCCTCTCTCTTTGTGATCCTTTTACCCAGGTACTCAATGCAGGAGATGTTCGAGGTGGTGTCCAATGTCCAGGAGTATCGTGAGTTTGTGCCCTGGTGTAAGAAGTCTTTGGTAGTGTCCAGTCGTAAAGGTCACCTGAAAGCCCAGTTGGAGGTTGGCTTCCCACCTATCCTGGAACGTTATACCTCAGCTGTTTCCATGGTCAAACCTCACATGGTCAAGGTGAGGCATGCCTAGGAGGGTCTGAGCTGGAAATTTTGTGTGTTCTCTAGCATTTTTGCACTCATAGACTATATATATATTTTTAATCAGAGCACTGTTCAACTCTGGCTTATGGCGGTGCGGGGGATTGAACCTGGGACTTTGGAGCCTCAGGCATGAGTCTGTTTGCATAACCATTATGCTATCTACTCTCTGCCCTGTACTCATAGGCTATTTTAACTATCTGAATTTAATGTCAATTTTATATAACTATAAGGAAAATGATTTTCTTTTTTTAAAAGATTTTCTAAAAATATTTATTTCCTTTTTGTTGCCCTTGTTTTTGTTGTAGTTATTATTGTTATTGATGTCGTCGTTGTTGGATAGGACAGAGAGAAATGGAGAGAGGAGGGGAAGACAGAGAGGAGGAGAGAAAGATAAGACACCTGCAGACCTGCTTTACCGCCTGTGAAGCGACTCCCCTGCAGGTGGAGAGCCGGGGATTCTGACTGGGATCCTTAACGCTGGGCTTTGAGCTTCACCCCTACTGTGATTAACCCGGTGCGGTGACTGCCTGACTCCCAGGAAAGTGATTTTCAACTTCTTTTCATAACCTCTTTAGTATAAATTTTGGCAGAGGGGGCTCGGGCAGTAGCGCAGCGGGTTAAGTGCACGTGGTGCAAAGTGCAAGGACTGGAGGAAGGATCCCAGTTAGAGTCCCCGGCTCCCCACCTGCAGGGGAGTCGCTTCACAGGCGGTGAAGCAGGTCTGCAGGTGTCTGTCTTTCTCTCCCCCTCTCTGTCTTCGCCTCCTCTCTCCATTTCTCTTTGTCCTATCCAACAACGACGACATCAACAACAATAGTAACTACAACAACAATAAAATAAAGGCAACAGAAGGGAAAATAAAATAATTTTTGGCAGAGGAGATAGCATAATGGTTATGCAAAGAGACTCTTGTGCCTGAGGCTTTGAAGTCCCAGGTTTAATCTCCATACTACCATAAACCAGAGCTGAGCAATGCTCTGGTAAAAACAAACAAACAAAAAACACACCCCAAAAAAACCCTCTTTATTTAGTATAAAGTTTATCCTATTGTAGTAGTTAACTGACTCATCCTCCTATTCTAGGCGGTGTGCACTGATGGTAAGCTCTTCAACCACTTAGAGACCATTTGGCGGTTCAGACCTGGTCTTCCTGCTTACCCCCGAACTTGCACTGTGGACTTTTCGGTGAGTTAGGAGGCTGTGTAGCACAGGGTTACAACTTGTTGTGGGGCAGAGCTGAGGTGCCATAACAAAGTGATTTTAATATTTACTTATTTAATGAGATCCCAGAATACAGCTTGACTGTTATGTGGTACTAAGGATCAGAACTGTACTGAATCATGTGCTCTACCTGCTGACCACTTCCCCAGCCCCTACACAAGAACTATTCTTTTTTTTTTTTACCAGAGCACTGCTCAGCTCTGGCTTGTGGTGGTGCAGGGGATTGAACCTGGGACTTTGGAGCCTCAGGCATGAGAATCTCTTTGCATAACCATTATGCTATCTACCCCTGCCCAGAACTATTCTTTATAGATTAGCAATATTTCCCAAGTCAATAACACTTCCCATTTGTGCCTAAGCTTGTATCCTATTTATATAAACATATTCATTTATTGGGAGTTGGGGTTAAGTACACATGGTGCAAAGTGCAAGGGCCTGGCTTAAGGATCCCAGTTCGAGCCCCCGGCTCCCCACCTGCAGGGGAGTCGCTTCACAATCGATGAAAGCAGGTCTGCAGGTGTCTATCTTTTTCTCCCCCATCTCTCTCCATTTCTCTCTGTCCTATCCAACAAGGACAACATCAACAACAATTATAGCAATAAAACAAGGGCAACAAAAGGGAATAAATATTAAAAATATATTCATTTATTGGGTAGAGACAGAAATTGAGTGGAAAGGGGGCAGCGAAGAGATACCTGCAGCACTGCTTCACCTGTGAAGCTTCCCCTGCAGGTAAGGGGCTAGAGGGACTTGACCTGGGCCCTTATGCTTAGTAACATGTGCACTCAATTCAACCAGTTGCACCAGTCTGGCCCCTGTATTTTATTTATTAATAAACCACGTGGGGGAGGTGGACAGTGGTGCACTTGATTAAATGCACACAGTAGTACGTACAAGAACCCACGCAAGGATCAGGGTTCAAGCACGTGCTCCCCACCTCCAGGGGGTATGCTTTATGAGCAGGGAAGCAGGTCTGTAGGTTTCTTTTTTTATTATATTTATTTTTCCCTTTTGTTGCCCTTGTTTTTATTGTTATTGATGTTGTTGTTGGATAGGACAGAGAAATGGAGAGAGGAAGACAAGAGAGGGGGATAGAAAGACACACACCTACAGACCTGCTTCACCGCCTGTGAAGTGACTTCCCTGCAGGTGGGGAGCTGGGGGCTCGATCCAGGATCCTGCAGGTCCTTGCGCCATGTGCGCTTAACCCACTGCGCTACCGACCGACTCCCAGTATCTTTCTTTCTCCTTCCCTATCTCTCCCTCCTCTTAGTTTCTCTCTGTCCTATCCAATAAAATGGAAAACAAAACAAAAAAACACTCTGGCATATATCAGGAACCAAACTTCAAAACTTATGTAGGGCAGGGGTAGACAGCATAATGGTTATGCAGAGACTTGTGCCTGAGGCTCCAAAGTCCCAGGTTCAACCCCCTGCACCACCATAAGCTAGAGCTGAGCAGTGCTTTTGGTAAAAAACAAAACAAGTATGCTTGTAAATACTGTGCTTTGATCCCTGCACCACTTGCTGGGCCTCTGAATTTGTATTATGTGCTTAGTACTAAGATAGGGCTGGGCTTTTCAGGGGACTTAGGGAAGTGAAGGGAGAGGGGAAGACACCCAGATATTCTTGGATTTGGTCAAGGATTCTTCTGCATAGTCCTAAAGTTTCTGTTTCTTACCTGTTCCTAGATATCCTTTGAATTTCGTTCTCTGCTGCACTCCCAGCTGGCCACGATGTTTTTTGATGAGGTTGTCAAACAGAATGTCGCTGCTTTTGAGCGCCGGGCATCCACCAAGTTTGGTCCAGAAACAGTCATCCCCCGTGAACTGATGTTCCATGAGGTGCACCACACTTGAGGCAAAGGACTGTTCCCTGACCTCTTCTATTTTCCCTCCCCATCCACTTTAATTTATTTCATCTGGTTCCTGCTTATTCTGAGAGGTCTGTTCATAACAGAAATTGCTGTAAACTGGCTGGAAAGGCTGGGGTATGGAAAGTAGACAGCCTATGAAAGGGTCATAAAAGCCTCATATGCCTGCAGCTTTTTCACACTGAATTGTAATCAGGACTGACTACATGGTTGCCTCTGAACCTTGTCAAGGTGCCTTATCGTTTGAAAAGTCTAAGGGATTAAATTATGCTTTTTCCCTCTGATAGAGGTGCTGGGCAGTCAATACTTTTGCTTGCCTGAGATTCAATGCCAACTTGAAATCCACATGGCCTCACTTTAGTACTATTCCAGTGTGGCCTGAATCATGCAGAGCAAAGTTTTTTATCATCAGTGTCACGGGGGCAGAGAGAAGCCAGTGAACAGTTATACTCTTGGACTGCACCTTATTCTATGATCTGCCTGTTTTTATATCTCAATTAATTGTGACTGTGTGAATTTGATCCCCCCCCCCCCAATAATCTTTTCTAGAGAAAGATGCCACAGCACAGAAGCTTCCTTAATGTGGTGGGGCCAGGCTTGCACATGCACATCCAAGTGAGCTGTTTGTCAACCTTTATGTTTTTTTTTTTTCAACTTTATTTATTGGATATAGTCAGCCAGAAATCAAGGAAGGGGGGGGGCTTGAACCTGTGTCCTTGTACATTGTAACATGTGTGCTCAACCAGGTGCGCCACCATTTGGCTGCTATATTGTTCTTGAGGTAATACTGTAGGAGTCATGGCTTCCTCCCTGGGAATAAAGGTGCAAGAAATCTTCTTGGACAATATGCCTGCTAACTATAGTAGCACATTCTAAAAGCCAGGACCTCATGCCCTCCCCATTATGGAATTTTCAGGTCAGTTGCAGGAGCACAGTCTGGTGCCATTCTTAGGACCACGTCTTATTTGGAGGCTTATGGAACACTGCAGGATGGTGCTCCATGAGGTACCAGAGCCCTCTAGTGGCTTAGGTCCTGAGCTAGCAGTCTTATCCTTTCCCCCCCTTTCCCTCCAGGGTTATTGTTGCTCAATGGTTCCTGCATTATGAGCCACTGCTTCTGGAGGCCATTTTTTATTGGATCAGTTAGAGAGAAATTGAGAGGAAGGGAAAGACAGACACCTGTATATCTATGTATGTGATGTGGGTGGGAGGCTGCAGCTCAAACTGGGATCCTTGCACTCCATACTATGTGCGCTTAACCGTCTATTTGTCCTCTGTATAGTTTGTTACTTTCACCCAGTGGGTTGGACTGATTTCCTGATTTTCCTTTCTTTTGCGGGGGGTGGTAGTGGTGGATTGGATCATGTCTTTCCTGTGGTCAATTCCACTACTCCGGAGTTAATATTTTCATTCAGATACCACAGCACCAAACCTGCCCCCAGTGTCATGACACCCCTATATGTTGTTGGGATTTGGATCTGGGTCACTTGCATGGCAAGGCAGGTGCCCTACCCAGGTCTGTAGGTCTCTTTCTCTCTCCCCTATCCCTCTCAATGTCTATCTGTCCTACACAGTAAAATGGGAGGGAAAATGGCCTCCAGGAGCAGTGGCTTCATAGTGCCAGCACCAAGCTCCAGCAATAACCCTGGAGGCATAAAAGAATTTTTTGTTTTGAAATTTCCTTTGGGAATCTTGTCTTCTGACTAGTGACAAAGAAGTGTGCAATATAATTTCCAGCCCACTGACTCTAGAATCTTGCTGGTTGAATTCCTTATATTAGTTTTCTTCTCTCTCTCTTTAAATATTTATTACTTATTTTTGAAACAGGAAGAAATTGTGGGGGTAGATAGCCTAATATGCAGTGCTCTGGAAGAAAAACACACACACACACACACACACACACACGCGCGCGCGCGACAGAAATTCAGAGGGAAGGGGGTAACAGACAACTGTAGCACTGTTCCACTACCCGTGAAGCTGCCCCCTGCAGGTGAGGACTGTAGACTTGAACCCAAATCTTTGCATATTGTAATGTGTGTGCTCAACTAGGTGCACCACCACATTGGCCCCAGATTCCTTACTCAGAATACATTCTTCCAGATTTTATTTAATAGCAGGCTCAAAAACTGTTAATAAAAACATTTATTTTGCATTTTATACAGAACAACCTGAAGTCTGCATTCTGACTTGACAGTTACCCAGGGGTTTACAGATAGTGTGTTCCATCTCAAGGGTGTGGTCTGGGGACTGAGGATCCACACAAACACAGGCAGGAGTTGTGAGGGAGAAAGGGGGCACAAGTAGGAGTGTATTTTCATCCTTTCTTAAAGAAAAGGCAGTAGAGCATTCTGAGTCACTGAAAACCTGTGCAAATGGGGCTTCTAAAAGAGATACTGTGCTGTGAACTCTTGGGGAAGGAACAAGATAAGGACTTTTGATAAATAAAGGAATATTTTCTTGTGGTAGAGGATGAAGAGGGAGGCCTACTACTCTTACTGCTCAGCCCCAAGACCTGATATTTCACAGGAGACCATGTTCAACATATACCCATTTTTCTGCTCAAAACAAGGTGCAGGTACCCCTGGGACCATACCACGAAGATAACACTGGTTATTTCTAAGTCCCTATCTATGGCTGACAGCATATTAAAAAAAAAAAAAAAGCCACAGGGTAGTGGCTTGTGTTCTGAGTTAAGTAAAAGTTCACATTAAGCACTGAGAAAGCCAAGTGACTGTGAATGACCAAAGATCAGACAGTGGTACATATAACCTGCTGGAAGAGGTCTTTAGTAGGGACCATGAGAGGAAGGTCCAGAGCATCCTCAGTTTGAGGTGTAGCAGGTATAAAAAAAATCTAGAAGGGCATGACTATTAAAGTGGTGGGGAACAGAACATTCCCAACACCTTGATTTTCATAGAAGAGTTTCAAAAAAGAGAATCAAACACCAGATGCCAGTCACAATAGATGTCATGACCTTCATGTCACCTGGTAGGAAAAGAAAAAAAGTCAAAGCATGTCCAGCTAACCAGTAGATATTGATAGGAAGTTATCTGTGCATGGGAGAGGACAATGAAGTAGGTACAGCAGACACCTAATATGATTCCTATGGAAACACAGCAGAATTCTGACTTGCTGGTCTTTTTAGGACTGGGCAGAGAAGAACCAAAAGTTCTGGCATGACTACATTCTTTGCAACTAGTCCTGACCCAGGGAAAGAGGAGTCAGGTTTTCACTTTAGAGATGGTGGAAGGGCCAAACCTAATCCATACCACATGCCACATGCGCGAGTCCTGAGCATCCTACAGTTGAAAGGCAATTTTTACCAGGCAGGGTAAAAGCTCATTAGGGAATAAGGGGTCACGTTTCATTTTTAAATCCTTAATTTATATTTTAACCTCAAGCTTATCAGTGCCTCAGTTACAATTTAATCTTGTCTTTAAATGGCCCCCTGAAATAAAAGTATGTTTTTTGTTTTGTAAGCTCCCCCACTTTCTAACAGTTTTTTTCCCTGTCTCCAACTTTATCCTGACTTAGAGTCCACAAGCTTCATCAGACCATCAGTACTCATGGACTTGGGCCTCTCAAGAGGGAAGCCTAGGGCTCGGCTCCAGATGAGCTGTGCCAGTACCCCCAGTGCACGTGACACCCCAAACAGCACTGTGTAGTAATTCATCTCCGTCATGCCGTAGTACTGTAAAGAGAGGAGGAGAAAAAACCCATTAGAGACCCAAAAGCAATGGCAGACAAGTAGAGGGCAACATAAACCTTAAACCAGTAAGTCTTAAATAGAAGTGACACTGGGGAAAAGTTAAACAATTGGGAATCTGAAAATAGAATACCACTCTCAGGGTGGGGGAGATAGCATAAAGGTTTATGAAGGGATCAGGCACACTTGGTTAAGTGCACACATTACAGTGCACAAGGACCCAGGTTCAAGCCTATGGTCCCCAGCTGCAGGGAGAAAGCTTCACCACTTGTGAAGCAGTGTTTCAGGTATCTGTCTTTTCCCCTGTCTATCCCTCCCCTCTCAATTTCTCTCAGTCTCTATCCAATAGTAAATAAAAAAAGGTTATGCAATAAACTCTCACACCTGAGGCCCCAAGGTCCCGGTTCAATCCCCTCTACCACCATAAGCCAGAGCTTATGAATACCACTCTCCCTGTAAACACCACCTCACACCATTAAAAGGGTAAGTAAGGGGGCTGATTTTGTGAATAACATAAAATAGGGTTTGGTACACACAGAAAAAGCAAAGAAGGTAAGACTCACCTGGAGCAGCACCCCACTGTGAGCATCTACATTGGGCCAGGGGTTCTTGGCCTTGCCTTGCTCTAAGAGGACATTGGGCACAATCTTATACAGCTGAGCAACCAGTTTAAACATGGGATCGTGTGGCAGGTGTTTCAGAGCAAATTCTCGCTGACAGGTATACCGTGGGTCAGTCTTCCTTAGTACTGCATGGCCATAGCCTGGGACAACCTGCAAAGACGGGGGAACAAACTCAATTGTATCCTCAGGTGAAAATATTTATCCTTTTAATTTAGGGATTGTTCTCACTCTTTTAATTTCTTGCAAACTGTGGAAGTTGTTGGGTCTTGGTACCCGCCCCCCCAGTTGCTAAGCATCTCAGCTTACCCGTCCTGAGTTAAGTGTGTTCCAGATATAATCTCGCAACTTCTCATCTGAAACATCTTTGCCAACTTCCTTTTGTAACTGTGTCAGCCAAACAAGTACTTCCTACCGATAAGGTTTGGAAATAAAACATATCAATACATATGCCAAAAGACAAGATCAGAAACAAATTAGAGAACAAGAAAAACAAGTAATGGGTGAAGAAAAAAAAGTCTTACCTGATTTGCCAGTCCATGCAGGGGCCCTGCCAACCCATTCATGGATGCTGCAAAGGACAGGTAGGGGTCTGAAAGGGCACTGCCCACCAAGTGGCTGGTATGGGCACTCACATTACCACCCTCATGGTCACTGTGGGGAAAAAAAAAAAAAAAGAACCAAGGCTAAAGAAAAAGACAGAGACACACAGATCTTGCTGTCCTCTTTGTCACATAATAATAGCCTGGCTAGTGGTCCGGGAGGTGGTGCAGTGATAAAGCTTTGGGCTCTCAGGCATGAGGTCCCAAGTTCGATCCCCGGCAGCACATATACCAGAGTGATGTCTGGTTCTCTCTCTCCTATCTTTCTCATAAATATATAATAGCCTGGCCAAGAGCTCACACCAGCCTATAGTCAGCCAGAGCTGCACGGTCCTTGTAGGAGATGCCCAATCTCATTACCAGTCAGTTCACTAATCCACAAAGCTGGGCAGGTTACTGGATGATGATGATACACATGTGATTTCAACTTTAATAATGGCCAGAAGAGGGAGCTCCTGGAAAACTGAAGAACCACTAGGAGCCACTATTGACAGAACCTTTACTCTCCAGTTAAGTTCTGTATTGTTCTTCATGCTATTGTGCTAATTTCACTCGACCGCCTGATTTTCTTTTTTAAAAAAATATTTTATTTATTAATGAGATGGATAGTAGGAGTAAAGAAAGAACCAGACATCACTCTGGCACATGTGCTGCCAGGGACTGAACTTGGAACCTCCTGCTTGAGAGCCCAGCACTTTATCCACTGTGCCACCTACCAGACCATGACCTGATTTTCTTTACTGAACTCCTTGTATCACTCCTATGCATTGTTTCTATTTTCTTACTGCCTGCCATCTATTCCCAGGAGAATGTTAAAGAGCTTTTCTTAAAACTTCTCACCAGTCAAGTCTAGGCATCTGGTCAATGACTGCCTGAGTCTAGCTCACCTGTGGATGGTGAGGTATAAGCGCATGAGCTCAGTGAACTCAGCATCAGTATAGCCTAACATGTTGGTGAAGTTGTGGGACCAGTCCAGCTTAGAGTCAATGGCCCCAATACTGCTGCCCTCCCGGTAGAGGTTCCGGTAGATCTTTGCTGCAACACAAGGTAGCTTTGCAATCAGATCCATGCAGTCTTCATATATCAACTGATGGGGAGAAAAAGAAAAATGGAGAGAGAGAAAAAGAAAGAAAGGATTAGGCAAGAAAAAAGGATTGGGCAAAAATGTTGTTTGTTCTCTAGGTATTGGGCTCTTTGGCTTGATAGTTGTATGTGGAATGGCTATATATGTAGTATAACAACAATAACCAAATAACTCCTATGGCCAAAGCATTGCACATAGTGACTCATACAAACTATTTCATATGCATTAAAATATTTACCCTCGGGAGTCAGGCGGTAGTGCTGCGGGTTAAGTGCATGTGGCGCAAAGCACAAGGATTGGCAAGGATCCCGGTTTGAGCTCCCAGCTCCCCATCTGCAGGGAGTTGCTTCACAGGTGGCGAGGCAGGTCTGTAGGTGTCTATCTTTCTCCCTCAGTCTTCCCCTCCCCTCTTCATTTATCTCTGTTCTATCTAACCATGACATCAATAACAACATTACAACAATGAAAAACAATGGCAACAAAAAGGAAAAAAAAAATTACCTTCTACTTTTAGTACTATACACAAAGGATCTTTCCTGTGATATGCTTCTTCATTGTGCTGAGATACTTTTTTTTTGGTATTAATGTCTTTGTACTCCAAAAGTGTAATAGCCAAGAGATATTTTTTTTATTGTAGTTATTGTTGTTATTGATGTCCTTGTTGTTGGATAGGACAGAGATATGGAGAGAGGAGGGGAAGACGAGGTAGAGAAAGACAGACACCTGCAGACTTGCTTCACCGCCTGTGAAGTGACTCCCCTGCAGGTGGGGAGCAAGGGGCTTGAACCGGGATCCTTATTTGGTCCATGTGCTTAGCGCCACCTGTGCTTAACCGACTGCGCTACTGCCCGACTCCCGCTGAGACACTTTTAAAATAATATCTATTTATTAATGAAAGAGCTACACTGCTCAGCTCTGGCTTGTGGTGGTTCTGGGTATTGAACCTGGCAAGTGAAAGCCTCAGGCATGAAAGTCTTTTGCTATGCTCATAACCATTATGCTGTCTCTCCCTTGCTGCTTAGTAGTTATTATTTATTTAAATTATCACCAGGGTCATTGCTGGGGCTTGGTGCCAGCACTACAAATCCACTGTTCCCAGTGATCATTTTTTCCTATTTTATTTGCTCGGAAAGAAATTGGGGGGGGGGGTAGATAGCATAATGGTGATGCAAGGTCTTAAGTTGAATCCCCTGCACCACCAAAAGCCAGAGTTGAGCAGTGCTCTGGTTAAAAAAGAAAAAAAGAAACATAGAGGGGAGGCGTAGAGAGAGGGAAAAAGAGAGACCTGCAGACTTGCCTTACTGCTCATGAAGCTTTCCCCCTTCAAGGGGGAGCATGGCCTTACACATGGTTTTATGTGCCATCAACTGAGTGTGCCACCGCAACCCCCCCATAGTTATGTTTCACCTTTCACAGAAAATCCTCCATAGATACTGAGTCAAACAGTGACATAGGGGGCTGGGTGGCAGCACACCTGGTTGAACGTACTTGTTACAATACGCAAGGACCCTGGTTCGAGCCCCCAGTCCCCACCTGTAGGGGGAAGCTTCACAAATGGCGAAGCAGTGCTGCAGGTGTATCTCTCTCTCATCCTATTTTAAAAAATATTTTTTTTATTTATTCCCTTTTATTGCCCTTGTTGTTTTATTGATGTTGTTAGATAGGACAGAGAGAAATGGAGAGAGGAGGGGAAGACAGAGGGGGAGAGAAAGACAGACACCTGCAGACCTGCTTCACCGCCTGTGAAGCGACTCCCCTGCAGGTGGGGAGCCGTGAGCTCAAACCAGGATCCTTACCTGGGTCCTTGTGCTTTGCGCCACCTGCGCTTAACCCGCTGTGCTACTGCCTGACTCCCTTTCTCACCCTCTCTATTCCTCCCTTCCCTCTCGATTTCTGACGGTCTCCATCCAATTAAAAAATAAATAAATAAAACAGTGACATTAAAGTTGTTAGATAAAGACTCTTATTTTTACGTATTGATTGATAAGACAGAGAGAAATTGAGAGGGAAAGAGAAAATGAGACACCAACAGACATGCGTCACTACTTGTAATGCTTCTCTTCTTGTAGGTGGGGACCAGGGTTTGAACCCAGGTCCTTGGAATTGGTATTGTGTGCACTTAACAGGGTACACCACCTGGCCCCAAGACTTAGTCAGGTGGTAGTGCAGGGGGTTAAGCACATGTAGTGCGAAGGACTGGAGTAAAGATCCTGGTTCGAGAGGATCTGGTTCGAGCGACTGTAGGGGAGTCGCTTCACAGGATGTGAAGCAGGTCTGCAGGTGTCTCTTTTTCTCCCCGTCTTCCCCTCCTCTCTCCATTTCCCTCCGTCCTATCTAACAATGACATTGATTAACAATAACTACAACAAGGGCAACAAAAGGGAAAAATAAATAATTTCTTAAGTGACATAGCCTTCTACCTTGATTCTGAACTAAAAATAATCCATAATGCAATGTCTGGTACTTCTCTGAAGTGCTTTTCAATAAATTTAAATTCTCCCTATGCTCTCCTTTTTTGACTTGTAATTTTATTTATCTATTGTTATTATTATTTTACCAAATCACTCATTAGCTCTGGTTTATGGTGGTGCGGGGTATTGAACCTGGGAACTTGGGAGCCTCAGGCCTGAGAGCCTTTTTGTATAACCATTATGCTATCTATCCCTGCCATGTAATTTTATTTTTCAAAACTAGATCACTTATTACACAAAATTCCTTACAATTCAGATTTTGTTGAGGAGATATGTTTAATATTGTTCATTTATTTATTTCGGCTTCCAGGATTATTGCTGGGGCTCAATGCCTGCCTGCACACCCTGTCTCAGTGACCATCGTTTTTCCCTTTTCATAGAGGTTGAGGAGAGACCACTGTAGCACTGCTTTACCACTTATGAAGCTTTCCCCTTTGCAGGTTGTAATATCATTTAACATATTTCTCTGTCCACTGTATTTAGTATAAACTGTTAGGATTTACAAGCTTAGCACTATCCAGTGCTCATGAAGTTCCCCCCGAGCATCTAGGGAATGCCAGAAGAAAATTTATTATGAAAATTGCCAATATAGAAATAATACTTGAAGCAAGAAATACTTAGCTAACACTTGCAAGTTCTTAGAGATTACTTACATGGTTTTCATAATAGGGTTGTCGGAAAAGTCAGGACACATTTTTGCATGGAAAAATGTCATGACTTTTAGTAACTCTATCTCCTTTCCAATTCTTTTTTTTTTTCCCCTCCTCCAGGGTTATTGCTGGGCTCGGTGCCTGCACCATGAATCCACCGCTCCTGGAGGCCATTTTTTTCCCCTTTTGTTGCCCTTGTTGTAGCTTCGTTGTGGTTATTATTATTGCCCTTGTTGACGCAATTCGTTGTTGGATAGGACAGAGAGAAATGGAGAGAGGAGGGGAAGACAGAGAGAGAGGGGAGAGAAAGATAGACACCTGCAGACCTGCTTCACCACCTGTGAAGCGACTCCCCTGCAGGTGGGGAGCCGGGGGCTCGAACCGGGATCCTTACGCTGGTCCCTGAGCTTTGCGCCACATGCGCTTAACCCACTGCGCCACCGCCCGACCCCCCTCCTTGCCAATTCTGATCACTCAATGAAGCACGTCACTTCCAGAATAGTTTGAGAATGGGAGACAATTGAGTGGGGAGAGTGCATCCTTTGTACAGGACACTCTATAGATTCCATTCTGGCAACTCATGGGAGCATCACGAACAGCACAAAGGAGGTAGCAGTGGTGTGTGTCTGCTTAAAGCACAATCTCCTTGGGGTGGGGAAGAAGGCTGCATGCTTTGATGTGTAGCAACTATAGTATGGAACCAGCCTGATACTGAATTTTGAAATTTTTTTTCTGAGGGAGTCGGGTGTAGCGCAACAGATTAAGTACACGTGGCTCGAAGTGCAAGGACCGGCATAAGGATATCAGTTCAAGCCCCCAGCTCCCCACCTGCAGGGGAGTCGCTTCACAGGCGGTGAAGCAGGTGTTCACGTGTCTATCTTTCTCTCCCCCTCTGTCTTCCCTGCCTCTCCCCATTTTTCTGTCCCATCCAACAATGACAACATCAGTAACAACAACAGTAATAACTATGACAACAATAACAACAACAACAAAAACAAGGGCAACAAAAATAAATATAAAAAATTTTGATACTTAATTTTTAATCCAGTTTTCCTGTTCAGTAAAGTAACATTAACATGACATCATTGCCATAGTGCTGAACGTCAATTCATATATATACATAATGATATAAGGTAAGTTTTCAAGGACTGCCAAGCATTAGGATGGTGGCTTTATTATAAAATAGCTACAAAACCTCTATGTATTATTCTCAGAAGTAGGAATAAAATGTGAAAAAGCTGATCTTGGCCCCCAGCTCCCTCAATCTCGTTACCGACAAGCAAAACAATAGCATTTAACTATAATTAGGAATGTCTTTTTTTTCTTTTTAAAGATTTTTTGTTTATATATGAGAAAGACAGGAGGAGAGAGAGAACCAGACATCACTCTGGCACATGTGCTGCCGGGGATAGAACTCGGGCCCTCATACTTGAGAGTCCAAAGCTTTATCACTGCACCACCTCCCAGACCACAATTAGGAATGTCTTAATAATCAGCTCCCAAATGATTAGTTTTATGATAGAAGAACTGTTTTTATTGGATAGAGAGCCAGAAATCGAGAGGGTAGGGAGACACCTGCAGCACTATTTCACCAACTGCAAAGCTTTCCCCCTGCAGGTGGGGCCCTGGGGCTCAGACCTGGGTCCTTGCACACTGTAGCATGTGTGCTCACTCACCAGGTGCACCATTGACTGGCCCTAAGAACTGTTGGTCTTGATCTAACCGTTTCTGTTATACTGACTCACATAGATGATAATTACTTGAATAACATTTTAGAATGAAAATGAAAGTTACACATTATGGTTTATGACCTTCTGTTGTGTAGCTTTATAAATATTAAGTATGCCAGCCAGACCAATACCAACTGCAGACCTCTACCACCTCCCAGTAGCAAACACATGTCTATATACATAACTGGCATTGAATTAAATATTGACCAATCAAATGAAGTAGCATCTGCCAAAATGCAAGGACATTTCATCTAGCCAGTATGTCATTCTATTCCTGTGACTTGCATCATACTGAACTCTCTGGGGCCTTCTAGGTAATTGGTGTATCTACTGATTATATTTTAAAAATATTTATGGTCTCTCTCATGAAAATACTAAAAAATAATACACATTCATTTTTATTTGATATAACAGAGAGATACTGAGAGGAAAGGGGAGATAAGAAAGGGAGATAGGGAGATACCAGGGCTGGGCGGTGGTGCAGCGGATTAAGCGCACACGGCATGAAGCACAAGGACTGGACTGGAGTAAGGATCCTGATTTGAGCCTCCGCCCCCCACCTGTAGGGTGTTACTTCACGAGTGGTGAAGCAGATCTGCAGGTGTCTATCTTTCTCTCCCCCTCTCTGCTCCATTTCTCTGTCTCCCATGACAACAATAGCAATAACAACAATAGTAATAACCACAGGAACGATGAAAAGCAAGGGCTACAAAAGGGAAAAAAATGGCCTCTCGGAGTAGCAGATTCATGGTGCAGGCACCAAGCCTCTGCAATAACCCTGGAGGCAAAAAAAAAAAAAAAAAAAAAACCAAGGGAAACATCTGAAGCACTATCTGCAAGTGGGGTCTGAGGGTAATGAAATTCTTAGATGGGCTGGAAGATAATCCAGTGGTTAGGCAAAAGACTTTCATGTCTGAGGATTCAGATTCAATCCTTAACACTACTATAAAGCCAAGTTAAGCAGGCTCTGGTTTACAAAGAAAAAAACAGGAAAACTTCATAATGGTTATGCCTGCAGTTCTGAGGTCCCTGGTTTGATGGTAATGTGTGTGCTCAACAAAACACGCCACTGTTTGGCCTCCTGATAAAACTACTTGGTGTACCTGCTTTACAAAAAAGAACTTTTCCGGCCGGTTTCCTTGAGTAAGAAACAAAAGGAAATGAAAATGAGATGTTCCCTGTCAAATTTAACCTAGTCAACTAACTTGAACATTACTCAGTGTTTGAGTCTGTGGGGTATTGAAAAGATGATGGGAGGAATTATGTATAGTGCTTTGGCACAGGACATTCTAGCCTTCTCATACTCTAACCAGAGGTCAAACCATTAATGTCACATTTCTTTTCCAGAAATAGTTATTTCTGGATGATACTCAGTGTATCATCTATCAATCATCTTTCTGCTCCAGACAGTTATCTTGAAAGCACACTAGCCCAGAACTGTGGCATTGTTCTTCTAGAAACTAGTGTTGCCTTAACTGCTAGCTATTAAACTTTTTTGTTTGTTTTTTAAATGTTTTTTATTTACTTTTTAAAAAATATTTATTTATTTATTCCCTTTTGTTGCCCTTGTTGTTTTACTGTTGTAGTTATTCTTGTTATTGATGTCATCATTGTTAAATAGGACAGAGAGAAATGGAGAGAGGAGGGGAAGACAGAGAGGAGGAGAGAAAGACAGACACCTGCAGACCTGCTTCACCACCTGTGAAGTGACTCCCCTGCAGGTGGGGAGCCGGGGGTTCGAACCAGGATCCTTACACCGGTCCTTGCTTTGCGCCACGTGCACTTAACCCGCTGTGCTACCGCCCGACTCCCATAACTTTTAAGACTTCTCAAGGTTCTCCTTCTATGAAGAAAAGAAGTAAAGCACAAGTATCTGTGCAAGAATCCTAGTTTGAGTCCCTGGCTCCCTACCTGCAGGGGGCTCGCTTCACAGTGAAGCAAGTCTGCAGGTGTCTTTCTCTCCCTCTCTGACTTCCCCTTGATTTCTCTTTTTGCTATCCAATGAAATAGGAAAAAAAAAAAAAAAAAAAAAAGTCCACCAGGAGCAGTGGATTTGGCTTAGAGCCCCAGTGACAACCCTGAAGGTCAAAAAAAAAAAAAGAAAGAAAGAATTATCATACTCAAATTTCCTACCTCCCAATACTTGGTTCGGTTGATACCCTCTGCATATGCTCGGGCAAAGTTACTCTCACTGTTGAGGGCTGTGATGGCTGCACTGAGCTGAGACATGGGGTGTAGATTGGTGGGAAAATTATCCAGCATAGTGACCACATGGGAAGGCAGAGCTGCTCTCTTTGCCCATTCCTTTGAGAGCCAAGATACCTGTGGAGAAGAAAACACTGTTCAGAACACCAGCAAGGAAATGAGTTAGAAATTTAAAAAAGTGAAGCCAAAGTAAAGACAATCTAAGAGAATTCCCTCTAGTCCACTAAAACAGAACTGATTCTTTCCTTCCACTGTAAAACTTTATACATTACTACCCATAACCAAATCAGTACTAAGTGTCTGAGATTAGAGAAAGGCAGACAGGAATGAGAAGGACTGTGATTACCTGTTCCTCTGTGGGCACTTTTCCAGTTACCAGCAGCCAAAATAATCCCTCAGGCAGGGGTTCTTCTCCGCCCTTGGCCTTGGGCAGCAGTTTCTGGCATTCAGGGATACTGTAGCCTCTAAATCGGATACCCTTGAAAAAGAAAAAGTTTATCACCCAGGAGGTGGCGTTGTAGATCACTGAAATCTCAAGCATACTTCATTTCTCTTGTCTCTCCCTATCTTCCCCTTCCCTCTAGATTTCTGGCTGTCTCTATCCAATAAATAAAATAAAGATAATAATAAAACTTGGATCCACCTGCATATCAGATTTCAGCCTTGGGAAAAAATAGTATAGCCATAGGCCTTTGGAATATAACTAAAATATGCCATCTATCTATCTATCTATCTATCTATCTATCTATCTATCTACAAAATGGAGGCGACACTTCCCCTTCCCACTTTTCATCTGCACTAATTCAGCCTTTAGGTTCATGATTTGTCAACAAATTGTTTGACTTTATATGTTAACTCTCTTTTCAGCCACCAGGTTCCAGATGCTAGCATGATGCCAACCAGACTTCCCTGGACAGACAACCCCACCAATATGTCCTGGAGCTCTGATTCCCCAGAGCCCTGCCCCACTAAAAAGAGAAAGGCAGGGAAAGAGACAGGCTGGGAGTATGGATCGACCTGTCAAGGCCCATGTTCAGTGGGGAAGCAATTACAGAAGCCAGATTTTCCAGCTTCTGCATCTCACAATAACCTTGGGTCCATACTCCCAGAGGGTTAAAGAATAGGAAAGTTATCAAGGGTAGGGATGGGATGCCATGTTCTGGTAGTGGGAATTGGGTGGAGTTGTATCCCTCTCATCATATGGTGTTGTCAGTGTTTTCTTTTTATAAATAAAATAAAAAAAAAATTATAATTATAAAAAAGAGATTCTTGGGAGTCGGGTGGTAGCACAGCGGGTTAAGCGCAAGTGGCACAAAGCGCAAGGACCGGCATA
The DNA here is from genome assembly GCF_950295315.1 of Erinaceus europaeus. NCBI lineage: Eukaryota > Metazoa > Chordata > Mammalia > Eulipotyphla > Erinaceidae > Erinaceus > Erinaceus europaeus. Next base: position 107,748,361 of record NC_080168.1, on the reverse strand, counting down.
AGGATCCCGGTTCCAGCCCCCAGCTCCCCACCTGCAGGGGCGTCGCTTCACAGGCGGTGAAGCAGGTCTACAGGTATCTATCTTTCTCTCCCCCTCTCTGTCTTCCCCTCCTCTCTCCATTTCTCTCTGTCCTATCCAACAACAACATCAATAACAACAACAATAATAAAAAAACCCAAGGGAACAATAGGGAAAAAAAAAAGGCTCTATGAGGCTCCATAGTCCCAGGTTCAGTCCCCCAGACCATCATAAACAAGAGCTGGGCAGTGCTCTGGTAGAAAACAAACAGAAAAGTTTATCAGTCACATAGATAAAGAGACGTTCACGCGAAAAGTCCCAGATTCAATCCCTGTACCACAATAAGTGAGAGCTGAGCAATGCTCGTTTAAAAAAAAAAAAAAGGCTGGGGGAGAGTCGGGCAGTAGCGCATCGGATTAATAGCATGGGGCGCAAAGCGCAAGGACTGGCAGAAGGATCCTGGTTCGAGCCCCCAGCTCCCCACCTGCAGGGGAGTTTTCACAATGGTGAAGCAGGTTTGCGGGTGTCTGTCTTTCTCTCCCCCCTCTCCATTTCTCTGTCCTACCCAACAACGACATTAATAATAATGACAACAATAAAAAACAACAAGGGCAACAAAAGGGAATAAATAAATATTAAAAAAAAGGTTAAATTACTCTTTAGTTATTCCATATACAGATTTCCCACCTCTCAAAATATGAAGGTAGATGCTTTATTTTGATCTTATACTTACCTTTACCTGTCTAATTCAAGGTATTCACAGTAGAAGTTCAATGCATGCATTATTAGTAATTGTCACGAGTTTCTTACCTCATCAGGATCAAGAACTGATGTTTCATATACCAATCCCTTCATGCCTCTCATGCCACCATACATCTAAAGGAAAGAGAGAAGGGAGCACTTCAGGCTGGAGATATTAGTGCTTCAAGGAATCTAAGAGAAAAGATTTTTTCCTGCAATTTAAATGCAAGCCATCACTTGAGCTAAGACTTCTATGAGAATTCAACTTACAATAAAACAAAAGCTTGCAAGGAAGACTACTAATGTTAGAAATAAAATTTTTTAATTTGAGAAATCACCATGTTTATACAATGTTTTTTTTTATCTGTTTTCTTGCTTTTCATAATGTATTTTTCCCCTGCCTACTCTTACTACCTCATTTTCATCTACCAGATAGATGCTGCCTGGCATGGGAGAAAAGTCCCCCTAAAATTGTTCTACAGAGTTTCACAGAGCTATGGCTTAACAGGGTGACCAATAACATCAACTCAAACAGAAAGAGTCCTTTTCACAAAATGTCAAGGAGTTGAGAATGCCTCTTACAGATGAATTAGGTTATATTCAACTATTAAATTTGCAGAAAAGAACACTATTTTGAATGACCGTGAAAAGTTCCAATATTTCCTTCTAACTGACAGAATGTTTTGAAGGGTTGGTGAAGAGATCAGTCAGTACTTTTGTTGCAACAGTTCAGAACTACCAATTCCAGCCCAAACCTCACAAACCTTACCATGTCCACAGTGATCTGGCCCACCACTGTCTTGCCATGTTGCTGCCTGAAAGCCTTGATTCTGGCCTGTTCTTTAGGTATCAGGTCACTCAACACATCTTTCAAATTCTGGAAAGACAGAGGCCAAGTCAAAGAATTTAATGAATTGACTGCAAAGTACTTATATTAAAACTATGTGAGTGGTCCCGGAGGTGGCACAGTGAAAGCACTGAACTCTCAAAACATGAGGTCCTAAATTCAATCCCCGGCAGCACATGTACCAGAGTGCTGTCTGGTTCCTTCTCTTTCCGATAAATAAATAAAATCTTAAAAGAAAAAAAAAAAAGATTATTAAAATTATCTGCCAGGGAAATCAGATATAGATGAGGGTAACAGAATTAGGCAAATGTTGGGGGCTAAGGGACAAGAGCTAGTTGAAACTAATGAAAAGATAGCTCTCTTGCTGGGTCATGCATATGAATTTAGGCTCAAGTGCCATTCCCACTGCAATAAAGAAAGCTTCTGTTCAATCCCCTGGCCCCCACTTGCAAGAGGAAAGCTTCACAAGCAGTGAAGCACTGCTGCAGGTGCCTGCCCCCCCCCTCTGGATTTGTTTCTATCTAGTCAATAAATACATAAAAGACATCACGTAGCAGGCAGCGCACTAAGCTTGCATGAAATGTAGCCAGGAGTTTGAACACCAGTGTGATGCTCTGATTGCCTCTCCTCAAGTATATATACATATACATATACATATACATATACATATATGTATGTATGTATATTTGTCTTCAGGGTATCGCTGAGGCAATTGTAGTGCCTGTACTACAAATCCACTGACCCCGGAGGCCATTTTTTTCATTTTGTTGCTGTTGTGGGATAGGACAGAGAGAAATCAACAGGAGAGGTAGATGGAAGACAGAAGGGGAAAGATAGAACCCCCCCCCCCCCCGCAGGTGGGAAGCCAGGGGCTCGAACCAGGATTCTTACTCCAGTCCTTGGGCTTTGTGCCATGTACACTTAAGTCACAATGATACTTCCTGGCACCCTCAACAATTTTTTAAAAAAATGGATAAAATGTAAATAGTATGTTACATATAATCTGCCACAATTTAAAAAACTATTAGGCAGCTCACAGTAAAATGCACCTCACCATGCATGAGGACCTGGGTTCAAGTCCTGGTACCATTTGAGAGCACTGTGAATAACAGAAGCTGCAGAAAGCAGAGCAGTGCTGTACTATCTCTCTGTCTTTACTACTGTCTAAATAATAAGTCAGTCGAGGAAAAGTGAAGCAGCACATGAGAAATAATTGTGTTAAAAAAAAAAAAGGGAAGATTTTATATTTTCACTTCTTAAATTTTTTAAAAATTATCTTTACTTGTTGGATAGAGACAGCCAGAAATTGAGAGGGTAGAGGGAGATACAGAGGGAAAGAGACAGAGAGACACCTGCAACACTGCTTCTTTAGCACTTGTGAAGTTTTGCAGGGAGGTGCACCAACACCTGGCCCCCCGAATAAATTATTTCTCTCTCTCTTTGTAAGATTTTACTTATTAATGAGTGATAAAAGGAGTGTAAGAGGGCAGATAGCATAATGGTTATGCAAAACAGACTCTCATGCCTGAGGCTGGTTCCAAAGTCCCAGGTTCAATCCCCTAGACCACCATATGTCAGAGATGAACAGTGCTCTGGTAAAAATAAAGTAAAAAAAGAATTAGACATGTACATGTGCTTCTGAGGATAGAACTAAGGACTTCATGCTTGACAGCTCAATGCTTTACCTACTGCACCATTTCCTACACTGCTGAATCAATTACTTCTTTAAAAAATAGTGTTGTGAGTGTGGTCTGGGAGGTGGTGCAGTGGATAAAGTGCTTGACTCTCAAGTGTGAGGTCCTGAGTTCAAGCCCTGGCAGCACATGTACCAAGAGTGATGTCTGGGTCTTTCTCTCTCCTATCTTTCTCATCAATAAATAACATATATATATTGTATTAACCTAATGATTTTATTATTTAATGAAAAAAAAACCAACAGTAGTATTGTGGCCCAGGAAGTGGTACAGTGAATAAAGCAATAGACTCTCAAGCATGAGGTCCTGAGTTTGGATTCCTGGCAGCACATGTACCAGAATGATGTCTGGTTCTTTCTCTTTCCTCCTATTCCTCTCATAAATAAATACATTTTAAAAAATAGTAGTACTAGTAGTGAAAAGAAGCGCAGATACCTCCAGGAGATATAGGGGCAATGCTACGGTCAGGTGGGAGTCACTCCCCATACCACCACAGGCCCCAGGAACCAGTGATGATCAGTTCTCATCATCAAACCTTACCGTGGTGGAGGAAGCACTGGCGTGCCGAGCAGCAAGAACAAGACAGGGAACATTCTGTAAAGAGAACACAAAACCAGTTGCAATAGTTACTCCATCTTCCAGTTATTAACAGGAAGGGATGAACTAGTTAACTTTCCCTCTGTATTTAGCTTCAAGAACAGTTTGACATACAGAAACTTGTAAAATGCTTTGGGTAGCTTTGTTCTGAAGGCAGCAGGTTAAACTCTGCTTCTAGCATCTATAGCTTCATCATGCATACCTGAAGAGACTCTTTCCCATCATCTACAGGAAAGGTCAGAGAGAATACCCATGTGTTGGGGTGGGATATGGAGATTGGGTGGTGGGAATTGTGTGGAATTGTACCCCTCCTACCCTATGGTTTTGTTAATTAATCCCTTCTTAAATAAAAAAATATATATACACACACATATATATATATATAAAAAAAAGAATACCCATGTGCCGGGGCCAGCCCCAGTAGGTTATTAGGGTATCCTGAAAGATGAGGGGCGTTGGCGAGAATGAGATGAGAGACATGTCAACTGCTTCAGGAGCAAGAGAAAGGCACCTCTGCCGTGTTCAGACAGAACTTTATTTTTATAGTCTCATAAGGCTTAGATCAAGTAAGATCAGCACAGGTAGGGAACACCTCTTGCTTTGTGGAACATTCATATTCCAGGAGCATTTTTCTCCCTAGAGATCACATCAGTTTCTATGTCTTTTGTTATTCCTGTACCTGCGTGCTAGGCAGATGTCCTATTGATTAAGATTAATATTCTACCTGTATGTTTATGCCATCCTCTTGCCACTATGCATCAGAAGCTGAGGTTCATAGAAAGTTCAAGCTTGTTATGTTTCTAGAGGCCTTAAACAAATTGAGCACACCATTTTTCATAAAACTGTTCCATTGTTTGATCAAAGAGTTTTGTTTTGTTCCTTACTGAGAAGGCACCAAGGTGGTGCTGACCTGGCCAGCCTCTCCACAAAGTTAAGCTCTCTAGCTGGAACCCATCTTCTGTGTATGCTCACTATGTGACCTAGGTTCTCATGTACTATTCCTGCATAAGAAAGTGGAAGCATAGTGGTGGGTGGTAGATTAAAAGGCCCATTGTACCTAGGTGGGTACCCCAACTTTCAATTTATTAATTCTGCTACGTAAGGTGGCCCCTCCACTGTGGGAAGCATGAATCTTTCTCTATATGAAGCTGGTACTGTGTCAAGCAGCTCATATGGCAGCACCTGCACCATCTCCCCTTTTTATTTTGTAAATGAAACATTGTTTCCATAAGTGGTTTTGATGCCGTGACCTAGTACTCACTAAGCTCTTATAGTTTTTTTTGTTTTGTTTTGTTCTAATTTTAACTATGATTGATTATCCCTAAGCAAACTTCCTGGAGTATCTAATGTTTCTAAAAGGTCAGTTTCTATGAAGCAAATTAACAGTCTACCCCGTACCCGTATTCTATAAGTTACCCACTGCTCTCTATATCTCCCCTAACCTTTTCTGTCTGGGGTGTAGGTACTGGGGTAATAAAGGGGGGGGGGGGCAAGCAATTCCTTCACAGTCAGCTTATCTGATAATTGGCCAAGTGTTATGTTTTGGACCTCTTTAGTCTGGGGGTCTTTAAGGGTTTGGTTTGTTTTTGTTAAATAGCATTTCCCTTAGGAACTTCCTTTTTCCTCAGGCATCATTTGGAAATAACCAATAAATCTTATAAAATAGCCAGTAATACCCAATGCTAACAATATGAGTAATGGAACAAAAAGGTGGAGTGGTTTCGTTTCAGTCCAGGGCCTCTTGCCTTGTGAAGCTCCCCCCCTCCCATGCTCGGACCTTGTCAGACAACAAGTATGACATCGCCTACACTACCCATGCACCTCAGTCTAGATGCCAATAGCTCTGAGGAAAGCAAATGAGGAAACCCACTAGTTACTTAATCCTGTTGGTAAGCTCCCTCTAGCACCTAGTCTTTGGCAGTAGTTCGGACTGGCGACAGTGTAGAAGAGCCACATACAGAGGCAGACTTTCACAATACTACTTCAAACACTTGGAAAAAGTACAGAGAAGATGGAATATCTGTAAAGTAACAACTGACAGAAGCTGACTCAAACCACTGCAATGGCAACTGAAAAATTATCTTCGAAGTACTGAGAGACAATTATTAAGCTAGAATTATGTACCCTGGTGTGAAAATACCTTCACCAAGTGGGTGGAATAAATATACCTCAGATAAAGGCTAAGAACTGCCCAACTACATACCTGTTCCAAAGAAAAATTATCCAGAGAGATGACTTTGAGGAAAAAGAATGCTATCTCTTAGCATAAAGATAATATAGCTAGCCAATTTTCCCTCCTCAATGCTTAGAGATAGAATTTTACATCATGAGAGAGACAGAAGGCCAAAGCACCATGCTTAGTTAATAATCCAGATCTTAAGAGAAAATGGAAAATCTGGGCTGGGGAGACAGCATAATGGTTATGCAAAGAGACTCTCATGCCTGAGGCTCCAAGGTCCCAGGTTCAATCCCTAGCACCACCATAAACCAGAGCTGAGCAGTGCTCTGGTCTCTCTTCTCACTCGTTACACCTCTCATTAAAACAAATAAATAAGGAGTCGGGTGTTAGTGAAGCAGGTTAAGCGCATGTGGCGCAAAGTGCAAGGACCGGCCTAAGGATCCTGGTTCAAGCCCTTGGCTCCCCACCTGCAAGGGAGTCGCTTCACTAACGGTGAAGCAGGTCTGCAAGTGTCTATCTTTCTCTCCCTCTCTCTGTCTTCCCCTCCTCTCTGTTTCACTCTGTCCTATCCAACAATGACATCAATAACACCAACAATAAAAAAGAGCAACAAAAGGGAACAAATATTTTTTAAGATCTTTAAAAAATATAAATAAAAAAGTAAAATAAATGGAAAATTATATACCAGGTTGGAGGTTTTCCATAAATATGAACAAAAAACAACGTTTGCACCTCATAAAAAAAGCTCTAAAATCAATGAGCTGCACTTGTATTTAAGATTAAAAACAGCAGCCCAGGGAAGTGCTGCAGTAGTAGGGGTCTAGACTTCCAAGCATGAAGTTCCGAGTTCAATTCCCAGCATTGCATGCCAGAGTTGATGCCTGCCCTCCCCCAATAAATATAATAATAAATCTTTAAAAAAAATTACCCCACCTGCAGGGGAGTCACTTCATAAGCGGTGAAGCAGGTCTGCAGGTGTCTATCTTTCTCTCCCCCTCTCTGTCTTCCCCTCCTCTCTCCATTTCTCTCTGGCCTATCCAATAACGATGACAAAAACAACAGCAATAATAACTACAATAATAAAAAACAAGGGCAACAAAAGAGAATATTAATCAATTAATTAAAATGGATGCGGGGAGATAGCACAATGGTTATGCAGACTTTCATGTCTTCAAAACATTAAAGTTTAATCCCTTGTACTTCCATAAGCCAGAGCTGAACCGTGCTGTGTGTGTGTGTGTGTGTGTGTGTGTGTGTTGTGGTATGTAAAGGGAGTAGCCTAGGAATGGTACAGTGGATAATATGCTGGACTCTTGGGCATGAGGTCCCAAGTTCAACTGCTGACACCATATATGTCAGGCCGACAATTTGGTTCTCGCTCCTCCTCAAAGCAAAATTATTTAGAGGCTGTGACAGAGAGAAATGGGCAACTCAAAGTGCTGTAATTTTTGTGAAAGCTCACCAGTGCATGATGCTCTTATGCAGTGCCCAGAGGCCAAAACCTGTGTTCACTTTACAGGATGAGCTATCTCCCAGATAGATGCAACCATTTAAAAAGATACTCTATCAATTCATTTTTATTTATTTTTTATATTTATTTATTTTCCCTTTTGTTGCCCTTGTTGTTTTTCACTGTTGTTGTAGTTATTATTGTTATTATCGATTCATTTTTAATGAGAGATACAGAGAAGCCAGAACACTGATCAGCTCTGCCTTATGGTGGTGCTGGGGATTGATCCTAGGATCTTAAGGGCCTCAGGCATAAAAGTCCTTTTGTACAGCCATTATGCTGTTCTCTCCAGACCCCTTATTTACCTATTTATTTTATTACAAAGCCTGTCTGACCTGATCTAAACTGTAGCACCATGCAAAGGGGAAGCTTCAGGGTGATGGGTAGATAGCATAATGGTTATGTGAAAAGACTCTCATGCCTAAGGCTCCTAAGTCCCAGGTTTAACCCCCTCCCTCAGCCAGAGCTGAGTAGTGCTCTGGTTTTAAAAAAAAAAAAAAGTGGAGGGGAAGCTTCATAAGCAGTGAAGCTCTCCTCCCTGTCCTTTACCTTTTTGCATGGGGGTGGAGGGAGGTGGCAGGAGCTGTCAACAGTAGTGGAAGAGAGAGAGAGAGAGAGAGAGAGAGAGAGTGTGTGTGTGTGTGTGTGTGTGTGTGTGTGGTGATGGGAGGGTCCTGCCAGGAGGGGTTGGAATCACACAGGTGGAAAAAGTAAAGAAAAATTCAGAGAAAGGGAAGAACAGACAGTTCCCTCTAGCTAGAGAATAGTACTGTAAGGAGTAGACTGTCACACTCAAGACTACATACCTCATTTCATGTACCCTCTGGCTGCCAAGATTGTTGAACAGTTTAGTATAGTACTTTCAGGTTATACTCACTGAAGGGACAAATTACAAATCGGAGTCATCCCTGAATTTTCAGATCCCAGCTCCTCCCCCAACCTTGAGGGTGTGGCAACTGGCCTATCTGCTTCCAGATGCACAGCCATCTCACCACGTGTAGGGTCACCCTACTGGAACTACAACTGTCAGGTGAGTCAGAGGGAGTCACCTCATATGTCAGCTCTTTCATGGGGAGAGGTTTCAAGAGTTACTTAACCTGGCTCAAGATGTTGGCAAGATTCTCAATATGGTGAGGATGAAGATCACAATCACCACTAAAAGCTTTTACAAACCTCATAATCTGCCACGCCTTCCAAAAAAAAAAAAAAGAAAGAAGAAAGCAGTGGGTGCTGGGATAATAGTTCAGCTAGTCAAGCTCAGTGAACTAAAGGAGGGGAACTTGGATGACTGAGACTCCTGGCTCAATCCCTAGCACCACATTTACCAGAAAGCTGTTCTGGTTTCGGGCTCACTCATATTCTTTAAAATTTTTTAAAATATTTATTTATTCCCTTTTGTTGCCCTTTTTGTTTTATTATTGTTGTTATTGATATTGTTGTTGTTGGATAGAACAGAGAGAAATGGAGAGAGGAGGGGAAGACAGAAAGGGGGAGAGAAAGATAGACACCTGCAGACCTGCTTCACCGCTTGTAAAGCGACTCCCTGCAGGCAGGAAGCTGGGGGCTTGCCATGGCTCCCGCATTCTCATTTTCTATCTCATATGAGATAAATAAAATATAAGTTCAAGTACTTAAGTATAAGAGAAGTAAATAAGTTCCATGTTGACTAGCTAGTTTAAAAAAGAAAAAAGGGAGTCGGGCAGTAGCGCAGTGTTAAACCAGTGTTAAATCCGGGTTCCAGCCCCGGGCTCCCCATCTGCAGGGGAGTCGCTTCACAGGCGGTCTGTAGGTATATCTTTCTCTTCCCCTCTCTCCATTTCTCTCTGTCCTATCCAACAACAACAACATCAATAGCTACAACAATAATAACCACAACAATAATAAAAAACAAGGGCAGCAAAAGGGAAAATAAATAAAAATAAAACCCCACCTGGTTCAATGCACGTTACGATGCTCAGGGAGTAGGGTTCAAGCCCCTAGTCCCCACCTGTAGGAGAAAAGCTTCACTGCAGGTAGCTCTTCGTCTTTTTCCCTCTCTCCTCCTTCCCTGTCGATTTCTTTCTCTATCCAATAAATAAATAAATAGCATATTTAAGAGTAAAAGAATATGTATTGATCAAAGTTGCCTCTCTCCTGGCAATAAGACCAAGAGAGACAAAAACCATTTAACAACTGTGTTTCACCATAGTGATACTGAGAGTCGATGTGCACTACTGGATCAGGCCACTTGACAGCAGGAACAGAGTAGTGAGTGACCTTCAGATTTCATACTTCGGCCACCTTCACACTCAGTTTTTCAACAGCTCTGTCTTTTTCCAACACTCTTCTCTAAAGGTTTACTGATCATTCATCAATGAAGAGAGTGAAAAGGACCAACTCAACTTCAGGAAAGAATTAAAAGATCTTACTTTCCATTCAATGGCTCTTAACCCTTTTTTCCTTTCCTTTCATTTTTCCTTCTTTTTAAAATGGCCCTGGGGATCAACAACTCAGTCTCAAACATCTAAATCCTGTGCTCTAACACTGAACCACATACATAGATATCATTCCTTAGTAAACATTGAAGTGCCCACCAAGCGTAAATCATTAAATAAGATCTGTCAAACTATTTTCTCAAGATTAGAAACTGGGAGTCGGGCGGTAGCTCAGCGGGTTAAGCGCAGGCAGCGCAAAGCACAAGGACGGGAGGAAGGATTCCGGTTCGAGCCCCTGGCTCCCCATCTGCAGGGAAGTCACTTCATAGGCAGTGAAGCAGGTCTGCAGGTGTCTTTCTCTCCCCGTCTCTGTCTTCCCCATCTCTCTCGATTTCTCTCTGTCCTGTCCAACAATAATGACAACAAAAATAGTAACAACACAAGGAGAAAAAATGGCCTCCAGAAGCAGTGGATTCGTAGTGCAGGCACCGAACCCCAACAATAACCTTGGAGGCAAAAAAAAAAAAAAAGAATTAGAGGGAGTCAGGTGGTAGTGCAGCGGGTTAAGTGCACGTGGCACAAAGTGCAAGCACTGGCAGAAGGATCCCAGTTCGAGCCCCAGCTCCCCACCTGTAGGGAGTCACTTCACAAGTGGTGAAACAGGTCTGCAGGTGTCTATTTTTCTCTCCCCGTCTTCCCCTCCTCTCTCCATTTCTCTGTCCTATCCAACAACTATGACATCAACAACAATAACAGCAACAATAGTAACTAAAACAAGGGCAACAAAAAGGAAATAAATATTAAAAAAAAAAAGGAATTAGAAACTGTTCCCTCACTTCTACTAGGAATTTATTATCTCCCCTTTTTTAATTGTTGTAGTTATTATTGTTAGGACAGAGAGAAATGGAGAGAGGAGGGGAAGACAGAGAGGGAGAGACTGACACCTGCAGACCTGCTTCACCATTTGTGAAGTGACTCCCCTGCAGGTGGGGAGACAGGGGCTTAAACCAGGATCCTTATGCTGGTCCTTGCGCTTTGTGCCACCTGCACTTAACCTGCTGCGCTATACTGCTGGACTCCCCAGAATTTACTATTATTAGAATAACAAGCATCAACAGAAAAATGAGGTGTCTGAGCAAACAGAAGTTTCCAGATTCTATTCCATCTTTTCAAGATCAGAATTTTATAGGGAGATTCAGGAATGTTAACTCTGAACAAGCACTCAGGTGATGATGTGTACCGCCTATTTACAAGCCTTACAGAATAGGAGCCGGGTGGTGATGTTCTGGTAGAACACACATACCACCATGTGCAAGGATTAGGGTTCAAGCTCCCAGCCCCATGGGCAGGGAGGAAGCATCAAGAGTAATGGGGCAGTGCTAGGGGAATCTCTCTCCTCTGGCCCCCTGTATCTCTCCTTGTCCTCTTCTATTAAAAAAAAAGATTGCTAGAGGATGGTGGAATCATGCATTCACCTGCTACAAACCTAAATCCCACTAGGAAAGACAATTAAATCGATCTTCAACTAGCACATGAATCCTACTCTATTTTCCATCTCTGATCCATCTATTATGAAATGCTACTATTCTGACAAATCAAAGAGAAGGTTCAGGGCTAAAGAAACAGCATTAATAGCTATGCAAAAGGCTTCTTCCATGAGGTACTCAGGCCCCAGATTCATTCCCTCCACCCCACGATAAGCCAAAGTTGAGCAGTGCTTGGTTGGACTTGTGTCTTGGAAGGTGGTACAGTGATGAAGCATTGGACTTTCAAGCCTGAGGTCCAGACTTGAATCCCTGGTGTTGTGTGTGCCAGAATGACACTCATTTTCTCTTCTGCTTGTTAACAACTGAATACACAGATCTTTTGGAAAACTCAGCTTTATTAAACCCAATTTCAGATTAGAACTTTTAAAATATTTTATTTATGACAGAGACAGAAACTAAGAGGGGAACGGACATAGAGAGGAAGAAGGGGAGAAAAAAGAGACACCAGCTACACTGTCTCATGGTCATGAAGCTTCCCTCCAGCAAGCAGAAACAAGGGGCTTGAATCTGGGTCCTTCACGCTGTAATGAGTGCGCTTAATCACGCGTGCAACCCCTACTTCCCAGACTAGGACTTTTATAGGAGATGTGTAATTATATAAACTATGTGCATTGTCCTTAAAAACCCTAGAAACAATCTAAAATACTCTGGATTGACTTATTCAGAGGAACATTCTCAATAGTACAAGGTATGGGGCATAGTTAAGTCAAGTTGGTATCTAGAGAGCCACAGTAAACAGTTGGCTCTCTTTCTATTCCCAGCTCAAATACAAACCCAACCCATTCGTGAAAAGTCAGCATTTGCATCACAAAGCTACGGCATCCACTAGCTAATACGAAAGTTACTGCTTATTATGAATTCATTTGGAAGTAAAAAAAGAAAAAATCTCAAAGGGGGCCAACAAGATAACTCACTTGGATAAGTGAGGTTGCTTTGTTAAGGAAGCCTGTTTGCCCCCCTCCCCCCCACACAGCAGGACGTCTCAGTGCTGTGCTGTCTTTCCCTGTATCAGTATCTCTCGTCTTTACATTTGAAAAAAGTTGATCTGGGATGCTGGGTGGGTAGTGGCACACCAGGTTACATACTATAGGTAGAAACCCCCAGTGCCCCCCTGCAGGGTGAAACAGGTCTGCAGGTGTCTCTACCACCCTCTTTATCTCCCCTCCCTTCTCAATTTCTCTCCTGTTTAAAAAAAAAAGATGCTCAACAATTTGTTTGGCTTTGTATGTTAACTCTCTTTTCAGTCACCAGGTTCCAGATGTCATCAGGATGCTGGCCAGGCTTCCCTGGACTGAAGACCCTACCAATGTGTCCTGGAGCTCAGCTTCCCCAGAGACCCACCCTACTAGGGAAAGAGAGAGGCAGACTGGGAGTATGGACCGACCAGTCAACGCCCATGTTCAGCGGGGAAGCAATTACAGAAGCCAGACCTTCCACCTTCTGCAACCCACAATGACCCTGGGTCCATGCTCCCAGAGAGATAGAGAATGGGAAAGCTATCGGGGGAGGGGGTGGGATATGGAGAATGGGTGATGGGAATTGTGTGGAGTTGTACCCCTCCTACCCTATGGTTTTGTTAATGAATCCTTTCTTAAATAAAAAAAAGAAAAAGAAAGTTGATCTGGAGGGGGTGACATCGCAGTGATAAAAGAAGAAGGGTTGGGGATCTCAAGTATTTAAGTTAGCTGACACTGGAATACAACAATGACAAGCATTTTGTCTCAGCAAGATTTTTTGGAAAAAAGGCACTTCCTCTCAGTAAAGTGAAACTACTTCTGACCTTGAGGATGAAAATGGTAGGGGTCAGTTAGTTCTACCAGGTCAGGAGACAAGTAATTTTGCTCTGCAAGGTCTACCTTAGTAGCAAAAGAAACTGATAACAGGCTAATCTAGAAAGTTCAAGCAGTGGGCGGAGAGTAGATAGCATAATGGTTATGCAAACAGACTCTCAGGCCTGAGGCTCCAAAGTCCCAGGTTCAATCCCCCCACACCACCATAAGCCAGAACTGAACAGTGCTAGGGTTAAAAAAATAAAATAAATTAAAAAAAAAAAAAAGAAATTTCAAGCAGTGTGGTTGGTCTGGGAGTTGGTGCAGTAGATAAAAGCATTGCAGGGAGTCGGGCAGTAACGCAGTGGGTTAAGCGCATATGGCACAAAGCACAAAATAAGGATTCCAGTCCCTGAAGGGGAGTGACATCACAGGCGGTGAAGCAGGTCTGCAGGTGTCTGTCTTTCTCTCCCACTCTCTGTCTTCCCCTCCTCTCTCCATTTCTCTCTGTCCTATCCAACAACAATAACTACAACAATAAAAAAAGAGCAACAAAAGAGAAAATACAAAAAAATTTAAAAAAAAGAAGAAAATTTTCATTCCTAAATCTACTGGATTTTGCTACTTTTAAGGGTCCAAGTACTCTAATGGCTTCCAATTCATAAGTTATTGGGGTCCTCAAGTCCATTTCTAACAGGAAAGCGGAAACAGTAAGTAAGAACACTACAACTATGTAGTTCTACTATCTCCAGGTAAATTCTAATGGTAAATTCTAAAAACGTTTTCAGATTCACTGTAGGGTTAGACTACCTGGTCAGCATTAGCAGCTGAGAAGTGAACTAATTATAGTAGCCCGTATTGTGCCAAAGCACCATCTAGAACTTGCTCGTCTCCCAAGAGGGTTCCTTACCCTGTCCCCTGGCAGCAGAAGCAACAGTCAAGTAGTATCTCCCGAATGATCGCCCTCCATCCACCTTCCTGCTGGGTGACTGGAAGAACCTTGATACTCTACAAGCTTCACCTTACCTGCCAGTGTGGCAGGGTAACGTAGAGCAAGCCACAGCCATTCTAAGACTTCCCTTTCCTCCAGGTGCTGGCAGCTTTAGTTTGTCTGAGTTCTTTTCAGAAGTCAAGGTCACTTGTGGGACTGTCCCAGCTTGGATTAAAGGTCTGGGTCTCCCTCAGCATAGCAGCTGATCTCCTTTAAAGAGTCAAATTATTCCAAGACAAAAGGACTGGTAGTTTGAAATTCCAAGTTATCATTACTGCAACAACTGCCCACAGCCCCAAACAAGTCAAGTGCGGGGACCACGCTCCCCCGCCCCCAATGACAGCTTTGCATGGAGAGTAGACTCAGATCGACAGCGAACCCTGGATGAGCAAGTGTAATAGAGTAGGGTCGGTCATGTGACCTTGGCCATACTAACTCCAAAAGGCTCGCTTATTGGCCTAGAGTTTATCTATTTATTTATTGGGGGGGTGAGAAGGCGACTTCAGGCACATGTAATAAGCATGCAGCGGCTTTTACAGAGGCGCTCCACCCCACCTTAACTCCTCCTATGTACAGAGTAAGTGCAAGAGTCCCAAGGACAAAGAGGACCCAGGTCTCACATCCTTAGCCCGAACTGCTACGGCTTGGTCACTAAAAAGCTCCAAGAACTGGGCTAGGGAAAAAGACCTGGGAAGTTGGGGAACTGGCAAGGTCCTCCCCGTAAAGCAGAAGGCGAAATCCCTGGCCCCAGCTCTGACCCCGATGAGAGCGAGCACATCTGTTCACCCGGCCACTCCTCTCGCCACCGCGGCCGCCCCCCAGCAGGCTGGCCCCCAACTCCGGGGGGGCACCGCACGGACCTCCACCCCTTCCGCCCCGACCCGCTGGGCGACTGCAGAGTCCGGCCTCCTCAGCCCCCCAGGCCGGCATTCCCGGGCGGGCTGCGCTTTGCTTTCTTCACGTGAAGCCCGGCGCCACAAGGCCGGCGCGGCACATGGTCCCGGAGCTCCCGGCGGGGCTGGCGGACGGCCCGGCGCGGGGCCCTTTAAGGCGCGCAGGGGTGCGTACCAGCAGGGGAGGGTGACCCCCGCGCCCGAGGGCCTCCCGGACTCTCGGCCCCACCCTTGGAGCACTCGCGCCCGCCTAGTTACTCACCTTGGTTCCGAAGAGCCGGGCGGCCGCTGTGAGTAGAGCCATGACGGGCGAACTCGGGGATCTGTTGGGGCGGGGTTGGAAGGGGAACGAGCTGCGGCACGAACGGGAGTCGCTGCCGCGGAACCAGAGGCCGCGCCGACCGGTGGACAAGGTTGAAAGGAGGCGGCTGAGGGAAAGGGTTAGGCGAACCGGCAGCAGCGCCCAGCCCGGGGTCCTCAGCGAGGCCCCGCCCACTGCCCGGAGCCCGCTCCCGCCCCTCTCGGGGGACTCGCGCGGGGCTCGACCATTGGTCCAATGTGGAGGGAAGGCGGGACCTGAGCCTTTGACAACGTTTGTGGCGAGGAGGATTGGACCGCCCGGGATAGGCTAATTAAGGGTGAGTGCGGGCGGGGAGCGTGTAGCTGGCTAAGGATGTGCCTGAGAACTCAGTTAACTTCCTTCCTAGGCGTCTTCCTCTTGCCCTTAACTCTTGTGGCTTTAGTTCTACGATTAGTATTAGAGGGGAAAAAAAAAAAAAAAAAAATGACATCGTCCTTGGAAGGCCTTCTGAAACCGACCTCTTAAGATGCTATTATGGCAACTGATCCTTGTCCGCACTCCCGAACCCCTTGGCAAACTTTCTAGAAAAATGTCTTCGGTCAATGACTTTTATTGGTCCCAGAGGTGACATGTGTACACAGGCTATGATGCCAGAGTTCGCTTTTTGGTGAAGTATCAGCTGAAACATGGTTTTGCAGATGTTAACAGACTCCCACTATGTGAGACAGGAAAGCAAAAGCTGGGACCTGAAGAGCTACTGCTTTTTGTGTGCTGTCAGTTCCACATCAAATGCCAGAAAATCCAAGTCTTAGCAACGCTCCCTTCATATGAAGGCTTTAGGCACAGGGCAAAACCTCTGTATTCTGCTCACTAGGTTTACTATCACTTCAGTCACATAATCCTCACTTCTGTAATATAATCCTCTGCAGTCAACCCATTCCACATCAAGATATTAGATTAGAGCTGCATACCATCCAAAATCAGGCCTTGGGCCACCTTCCCTTTTTTGTCATATCACTCACATAGGAGACCTCTGGGATCCTTCTTCTTGTCTATCTTCTTCTTCTCCTTCTTTTTAATATTTATTTGTTTATTCCATTTTGTTGCCGTTGTTTTATTTTTGTAGTTATTATTGTTGTTGTTGGATAGGACAGAGAGAAATGGAGAGAGGAGGGGAAGACAGAGAGGGAGAGAAAGACAGACACCTGCAGACCTGCTTCACCGCCTGTGAAGTGACTCCCCTGCAAATGGGGAATCAGGGGCTCGAACCGGGATCTTTCTGCTGGTCCTTGTGCTTTGAGCCACGTGCGCTTAACCTGCTGTGCTACCGGGTAACTCCAGTCTATCTTCTATAATGCTTGTCCTGTGCTTCCCAGAGAACACTATATGAACAATGACAGTAAATTGGTTTTTCACACTTTTGTCATCGCCTGGGCTTCACTGCTCCAGAAAGATTTCTTTAAAATATTTTTATTGGGAGTTGGGCTGTAGCACAGCAGGTTAAGCGCACATGGCGCGAAACTCCAGGACCGACGTAAGGATTCTGGTTCGAGCCCCCAGCTCCCCACCTGCAGGGGAGTCGCTTCACGGGCGGTGAAGTAGTAGGTCTTTAGGTGTCTATCTTTCTCTTCTCCTCTCTCCATTTCTCTCTTTCCTACCCGGCAACAACATCATCAATAAAAACAACAATAATAACCACCACGATGATAAAAACTAGGGCAACCAAAAAGGAAAATAAGTGGTCCAGGAGGTGGCGCACTGGGTAGGGCATTGGACTCTCAAGCGTGAGGTTCTGAGTTCAGTCCCTGGTAGCATATGTACCAGCAGAGTGATGTCTGGCTCTTTCTCTCTCTCTCCTATCATTTCTCATGAATAAATAAAAAAAATATATTTTTAAGAGGAAAATAAGTAAATAAAAATATATTTATTTATTTATTATTGGTAGAGACAGAGGGAAATTGAGAGGTGGGAAGAGATCAAGTGGGAAAGAGAGAGACACCTGCAGCCCTGCTCCACCACTTGTGAAGCTTTCCCCCCTGCAGATGTGGACCAGAGGCTTGAACCTGGGTCAACCAGGTGTGCCAACGCCTGGTCCCTAAAGATTGTTTTTTTTAAGAAAAAAAAAATTTTTTTAATTTTATTTATTGGGTAGAGACAGAACTTGAGAGGGAAGGGGGAGATATAAAGGGAGAGATAGACACCTAACAGCACTGTTTTACCACTTGTGAAGCTTTCCCCATGCGGGGGGGGGGGGGGGGGACGGGGACCAGGGACTTGAACTTGGGCTCTAGCACATTGTAAAATGTATACACTGCCAGGTGTACCACCACCTGACCCCCTCCAGAAAGATTTTTGCAAATGGAAAGACAGTGACCTGGGAGGTGGCTCAGCAAATAAGGCACTGGACTCTCAAGTCCAGGACTCCAAATTTACTCCACAGTGTCACATGTGCCAGAGTGATGCTCTGATTCTCTCTTTCTTCCCTTAATTAGGTAAGTAAATAAATCAATCAATCTTTAAAAAGAAAAACAAGAGGGAGAGTGGGGAAGATACCACAGCACCAAAGTTTCCCCATGGGGCAAAGTACCTTGAGGCCAGAATATGACAACTCAGACCATGGGGCCAAAGTGCCAAAGGGCCAGACTATGACAAAGCAGGCACCCACCCAGGTGAGCAATCATTTAATTTTTTTAGATTTATTTATGGGAGGGGTAGTGAGAGAGAGTCAAAGCATTATTTTTGGAACGTGCAATGCTGGAAGTCAAACTCTGGACTTTATGCTTAAGAGTCCAGCACTTAATCCACTGTGTCACCCATCAGGCAATGACCTCAGAAACTTTCTGCCTCCCTAAGCCGTCAATATCACTGTCCCAAAGGCAGAGGAGAACTTAGAGAGACCACCAAGCCCAAGTGAATGAATGAAAATGAATATATACATTGCATATATAAATTTATTGATATAATGAATATATATATATGTATATATATTACATATGAGTTTCATATGAGGCAGAGAGAAAGGGAGAGATAAGTGAGAGTACTTATGAATCTCATTGTTAGACTTCAGAATCTTGTTATTACTGCTATATGAGATTAAAAATGGCTGGGAAGGGATCTCATGGTGGCACACTCGGATGAGTGGTGAAGCAGTGCTACAGGTGTCTCCTCTATCTCTCCCTTTCCTCTCATTTTATACCTGTCTCTATCCAAAAATAAAATATAAAAAACAAACAAACAACCACCAGACAACACTGTGGATATACCATAATAGTTATGCTAGAAGACTTTTATGGCTGAGGTACCAAAACTCCCAGGTCCAATTACTAGCACCACCATAAACCAGAGTTGAACAATGCTCTGGTAAAAATAATAATAATAATATATAATTAATTGATTAAAGGACATTATGCAATATCAGGGATTGAACTGGGAATCTTAGGCATGAAAATCCAATGCTTTACCCTAACCACATGAATGGTCTCAGTCTCTCTCTCTCTCTGTTAAAGAAATTTATTAGAGGGCGTCAGGTGGTAGCACAGTGGGTTAAGCTCATGTGGGCGCAAAGTGCAAGGACTGGCATAAGGATCCCAGTTCAAGTCCCTGGCTCCCTCCCTGTAAGGGAGTCGCTTCATAAGCAGTGAAGCAGGTCTGCAGGTATCTGTCTTTCTCTCTCTCTCTGTCTTTCCCTCCTCTCTCCATTTCTCTCTATCCTAACAACGACATCAATAACAACAACAATAATAACTACAACAAAAACAACAAGGGACCAGCTTAAGAATCCCAGTTTGAGCCCCTGGCTTCCCACTTGCAGGGGAGTCGCTTCACAGGCAGTGAAGCAGGTCTGCAGGTGTCTGTTTTTCTCTCCCCCTCTCTGTCTTCCCCATCTCTCTCCACTTCTCTCTGTCCTGTCTAACAATGAACGACATCAACAATAATAACCACAACAAGGCTACAACAATAAGGGCAACAAAAGTGGGGGAAATGGCCTCCAGGAGCAGTGGATTCATGGTGCAGGCACTGAGCCCCAGCAATAATCCTGGAGGCAAAAACAAAAAACAAAAATAAAAGGGCGTGTGGTCCAGGAGGTGACACAGTGATAAAGCTTCGGACTGTCAAGCATGAGGTCCTGAGTTTGATCCTCAGCAGCACATGTGCCAGAATGATGTCTGGTTCTTTCTCTCTTCTCCTATCTTTCTCACTAATTAAAAAAAAAAAAAAGGCAACAAAAGGGAAAATAAAAAAATATAATTTTTTTTAAATCCTTCCTAAGAAAAAGAAAATAGGGAGTTGGGCGGTGGCGCAGCAGGTTAAGCGCAGGTGGCGCAAAGCGCAGGGACCAGCAGAAGGATCCCGGTTCAAGCCCCCGGCTCCCCACCTGCAGGAGAGTCACTTCACAGGCGGTGAAGCAGGTCTGCAGGTGTCTTTCTCTCCCCCTCTCTATCTTCCCCTCCTCTCTCCATTTCTCTTTGTTCTATCCAACAACGACATCAATAACAACAACAATAACTACAACAACAATGAAAAACAACAAGGGCAACAAAAGGGGAAATAAATAAATGTAATAAAAAAATTAAAAAAAAAAAACCTGGGTCCTTGTGCACTATAACATGTACCCTTAACCAGGTGTGCCACAACCCAGCCCCCAAGATAATAAAAAAGGGAATAAATAAAATAGCTAAAAAAAACTTAAGGAAAAAGAAGAAAAAGAAATTCATTAGAGGAGGCTGGGTGGTGGTGCACTGGGTTAAGCGCACAAAGTAAAAAGTGCAAGGATGGGGGTGGGCAGGTGGTGGCGCAACTGATTGAGCGCACATGTCACAATGCGCTAAAGCCCGGGTTCAAGCCTCTGGTTCCTACCCCTGGTTCCCACCTGCAGGGGAAAAGCTTCACAAGTGGTGAAGCAGGCCTGCAGAGATCTCTCTCCCTATCTCCCCCTTCCTCTCGATTTCTGGCAGTCCCTATCCAATAAATAAAGATAGTAAAAGAATATTTAAAAAAAAAGCACAAGAACCCACTCAAGGATCTGGGTTTGAGCCTTCTGCGGGGGAAATTCCTTCCTGCCTGCAGGGGAAGTTGCTCATTTCACAAGCTGTGAAACAAGTTTTCAGGTGTCTCTCTGTTTCTCTCCCTCTCTCCCCTCTCAATTTCTCTCTGTACTATCCAGTAAAAAATTGGAAAACATGGCCGCCAGGAGCAGTGGATTTGTAGTGTGGGCACTGAGCTCCAGGGATAACCCTGGAGGGAAAAAAATTACTAGAGAAAGAACTAACTGTAAAAAAAAAAAAAATTATGCTTACTTAGGAAACAGTGCCACACCCCCCAGTGGGGGGAACTCCTACACAGGTACCAAAAAAGAGGGACCATGAATATTCAGTCCTTCTTAATCTTCTCACATAGTAGTAGTAACAAGATCCAGCAGTAAAATAACCGTCTAAGCCAAGTTTAAGTTTATTTAGTTAACAAAGAACCTAGTTTATAGTTTGGATTTGGAAAAAGAATAAGCTACCCATTTTCCTTTTCCCAGCCAACAGGTTTCTGATTTGGGAGTGAGAGATGTAGCTCTTAGGAAAGAACTTCAGAAGCCAAGCAAAGTCCTGAAGTGAACCGCCCTCAGCTAACTTCTCCATGACTTCAAAGCTCCACTGATCAATATTTCCTCCCAATTTAGCATCTCACAGAGGATTTCCTCATAACCCTAGAATAGTGTGACCTGATTTCTTCTCTCTGGTTAATTATCCACAGAGACTAGCCTACAAAGCCAAAGGACGGAACTCCAATGCCCCCAAAAGTCAAGAGGCATTCATTCTTAGGGTGAGACTATAAAAGGAATAATTATTGAATGGTCACAGGAGACTCTGTTTTGGAGTTCTAGTGATTACAGGAGTGTAAGGGATAGTAATGCTTTAGACCTCTTGACAGTAAGCCCTGGAGCCTAGTGTCAGGAGAATTTTCTGAATTTTGTTAGAAGTTCTGACTTTTGCTAGAAGGACAACCGGAAAGAAAGCTCAAGAATTAAAGAGACTAACTGGTTCTCCCAAGAGCTAAATTAGGTTCATTCTGAACAGGGATGAGATCTAGGGAAATGGGGAGACAGTCAGGAGAGATTGGCATGAATACAACAGTCAAGTAAACTTTAGGTCTAAGCACATCTAAGGACATGGGGATTGGAGAGGCAAGGGAGAAAGAAAGCTTGAGTATTGAGGTCATCTTGACCTTGGGACAAGCTCTTTAAAAGGGAGGAGGCAGTGGTGCCCCCTGGTGGGACTATGTAGCTTAAGTTTATTTATTCCAACTTTAAAAAAAAATTTATTTTCTTTTTTAATATTTTATTTTATTTATTTATTTATTCCCTTTTGTTGCCCTTGTTGTTTTATTGTTGTAGTTATTATTATTGTTGTCGTCGTCGTCGTTGTTGGATAGGACAGAGAGAAACGGAGAGAGGAGGGGAAGACAGAGAGGGGGAGAGAAAGATAGACACCTGCAGACCTGCTTTACCGCCTGTGAAGCGACTCCCCTACAGGTGGGGAGCTGGGATTCAAACCGGGATCCTTATGCCGGTCCTTGTGCTTTGCGCCACCTGTGCTTAACCCGCTGCGCTACAGCCCGACTCCCCAACTTTTTTTTTTGCCTCCAGGGTTATCTCTGGGGCTCAGTAATCCACTGCTCCTGGAGGCCATTTCCCCCCCTTTTGTTGCCATTGTTGTTTTATTGTTGTTGTTGTGGTTATTAATATTGCTATTATTGACTTCCTTGTTATTGGATAGGACAGAGAAAAATCGAGAGAGGGAAAGACAGATAGGGAAGAGAAAAATAGATACCTACAGACCTGCTTTACCGCCTGTGAAGTGACCCCCTGAAGGTGGGGTTGGAACCGGGATCCTTACACTAGTCCTTGTGCTTTGCGCCATGTGTGTTTAGCCCACTGCACTATCACCTGACCGACCCCCTATTCCAACTTTTAAAAAGGCTTATTTATGAATAAAAGAATGAACCTGAGCATCACACTGAAAGAACTCCCCCCTGTTTTTTTTTTTTAAAGAACACTGCTCAGCTCTGGCTTATGGTGGTGCGACATCAACAACAACAATAATAACCACAAGGCTACAACAAGGACAACAAAAGGGGGAAAAATGGCCTCCAGGAGCAGTGGATTCATGGTGCAGGCACTGAGCCCAGCAATAACCCTGGAGGCAAACAAACAAACAAAAAACAAGGGCAACAAAAGGGAATTAAAAAAAAATCTAAAAACAACTCTGGGGTGAGGTGGGGGGGGAACAGAATGGCAGAGGACCTAATGGGGCTTGTATTGTGTGAAAGACTGACATACATAACGTGAACACGTTATGCATGTAGGGACTATTATACTTACTGTCGACTGTAAAACATTAATCCCCCAAGAAAGAAATTGAAGAAAGTAGTTAAAAATATAAGAACAAAAGGGGGGGAGAGAAACACCCACATTTCTGCTTCACTTATATTTATTTTGGGGACCAGGAACTTGAGAGAACCTAGGATAGCATCAGTGGCAAGCACAGAGCAGTTTTTTTTTTTTTTCTTTTTTTGCCTCCAGGGTTACTGCTGGGACTCGCACTAGGAATCCACTGCTCCTGGAGGCTATTTTTCCCATTTTATTGTCCTTGTTGTTGTGCTTGTTGTAGTTGTTACTGTTGTCATAGCTGTTGTTGTTGGATAGGACAGAGAGAAATGGAGAGAGGAGGGGAAGACAGACAGGAGGAGAGAAAGACACTTGTAGACCTGCTTCACCGCTTGCGAAGCAACCCCCTACAGGTGGGGAGCCGGGGCTCAAACCAGGATCCTTACTCCGGCCCTTGGGCTTTGCGCCATGTGCGCTTAACCCGCTGCGCTATAATTTTTTTTTTTTTTTTTACTCCAGGGTCATCACTGGGGCTCATTGCCTACACTATAAATCCACTGCTCCTGGAGGCAATTTTTTCCCTTTTGTTGCCCTTGTTTATCATTGTTATTGTTGTCGTTGTTGGATAGGACAGAGAGGAACAGAGAGAGGAGGGGAAGACAGAGGGGGAGAGAAAGACACCTGCAGATCTGCTTCACCACCTGTGAAGTGGCCCCCTGCAAGTTGGGAGTCTGGGCCTGGAACTGGGATCTTTGTGCCAGTCCTTGGGCTTTGTACCATGTGCGCTTAACCTGCTGCACTACCACCGGGCCCCATAGATGAATTTCTTTCTATTTATTTATTTTCCCGTTGTTGCCCTTTTTAAAAAAATCTTATTGATGTCGTCGTCGTTAGGACAGAGAAATGGAGAGAGCAGGGGAAGACAGAGAGGGGGAGAGAAAGATACCTGCAGACCTGCTTCACCACTTGTGAAGCTAATCCCCTGCAGGTGGGGAGCCGGGGGCTGGAACTGGGATCCTTATGCCAGTCCTTGTGCTTTGCGCCACATGCGCTTAATCTGCTGTGCTACTGCCTGATTCCCACAGATGAATTTCTTATGCTCTGGTGTCTACAAATTGGACTGGGGAGATAGTATAATAATGCAAAGAGGCTTTAAAAAATTTAACAATTGAGGAAAGGGCCAGGTGGTGGCGCGCCTGGTTAAGCACACATAGTACAGTGCACAAGGACCTGGATATTAAGCCCCTGGTCCCCTCCTGCAGGGGAAAGTTTCATTAGTGGTGAAGCCCGGCTAGAGGTGTCTCTCTCTTTCCCTCCTATCGCCACCTCCCCTCAATTTCTCTGTCTCTATCCAATAATAAATAAATAAAAGTTAAGAAAATTATGACTGATTTAACTCACGTTTGAGAGTCCAAGGCCTTATTTACTGTAGCACCTCCTGGTTCACACAGACTTTCATGCCTGAGGGTCTGCTCACTCAGGTTCAATCTCCAGCACATTAGTGCTCTAGAAAAGAAACAGTGCAAATTGCATCCTCCTAACCTCTAAGGATTGAGTCTAATGCCCACTATTTCCTGTGCAAGACACATTCCTGGGTACCAGTGACAGAGACTCTTGGGATGAATAGCTCTTAACAGACGAACCTTCACACATTAGTGAGGTGTGTGACAAATAATTTGTTACCAATTGACAGTAAGTTTATTAAAATTTGAACTATTGCCCTTTTTTTTTTTTTTGTAAATTGATGGCTTGAAGCTCCTAATAATATTCTCACACTTTTTTTTAATACTGATTTTTAAAAAAATATTTATTTTATTTATTTATTCCCTTTTGTTGCCCTTATTGTTTTATTGTTGTAGTTATTGTTGTTGTTGGATAGGATAGAGAGAAATGGAGAGAGGAGGGGAAGACAAAGAACGGGAGAGAAAGATAGACACCTGCAGACCTGCTTCACCGCCTGTGAAGCGACTCCCCTGCAGGTGGGGAGCCGGGGTTCGAACCGGGATCCTTATGCCGGTCCTTGTGCTTTGCGCCACCTGCGCTTAACCGGCTGCGCTACAGCCCGACTCCCAATATTCTCACACTTTTTTGCCTCCAGGGTTATTACTGGGGCTAGGAGCCAGCACTACGAATCCATTGCTCCTGGCAGGCATTATTTTTCCCCTCTCATTTTATTGGACAGGAAATTGAGAGTAGCAGGAGATAGGGCAAGAATAGAGGGAGAGAAGGTGGAGGACAGAAGTCCCAGGTTCAGTGCCCTGCAGCACCATCAGGCAGAGCTGAACAGTGCTCTGGTATAAAATAGTAGTAAGATTTTAGAAAGACAACTACAGATCTTAACTGCTTGTTAAGTTCCCCCCTTACAGGTGGGGAGCCAGGGTCTCCAGCCCCCCCCCCCATTCTCAACTTCTAATGATCTTTCTGATGGAAGAATTTTTTTTGTTGTTGGTTATTATTGTTGTTGTCGTTTTATAGAACAGAGAGAAATGGAGAGTGGAGGGGAAGACGGGGAGAAAAAGATAGACACCTGCAGACCTGCTTTGCAGCCTGTGGAGCGACCCCCTGCAGGTGGGGAGCTGGGGGTTCAAACTGGGATCCTTATGGCTGTCCTTGTACTTTGCACCACCTGCACATAACCTGCTGTGCTACCGCCAGATTCCCGATGAAGAATTTTTAAACACCAACTCAGGCAAAATCCTGGGTATACTTATATCATATGCAACACAGAAGCAAAGTTAGTGACAGTGTGGAAAGTGATTTGACAGGGGCAGGCATAGATAGCATAATGGTTCCACAAAGAAACTTTCATGCTTGAGACTATGAAGTCCCAGGTTCAATCCCCTGTACCACCATAAGCCAGAGCTGATCAGTGCTCTGGTTAAAAAAAAAAAAGTTATTTGACAGGACACTGCACTTTTTTAAAAATTTATTTTCCCTTTTGTTGCCCTTGTTTTTGTTTTTCATTGTTGTTGTAGT
This sequence comes from Erinaceus europaeus, assembly GCF_950295315.1. NCBI lineage: Eukaryota > Metazoa > Chordata > Mammalia > Eulipotyphla > Erinaceidae > Erinaceus > Erinaceus europaeus. Next base: position 107,722,509 of record NC_080168.1, on the reverse strand, counting down.
TATTACTGTTGATTACTGTTGTTGTTATTGATGTCGTTGTTAGATAGAACAGAGAGAAATGGAGAGAGGAGGGAAAGACGGGGGAGGGAAAGACGGGGGGGGGAGGGAGACACCTTCAGACCTGCTTCATCACCTGTGAAGCGACTCCCCTGCAGGTGGGGAGCCTGGGGGCTGGAACTGGGATCCTTACTCCCGTCCTTGCGCTTTGCGCCATGTATGCTTAACCCACTGCCCAACTCTCGACACTGCACTTCTTATGGCTGATGGGAGAATTAATGTCAGACCCTGAGTTTAGTTGACAATACCACCGTGCTTGTTTTGAGCTAGTTCACCTATTAGATTTCAGATTTGTGGCACAAGAAAGCTTTGTTCAACATTCATTTTGTGTACCAGATTTTGAGAAAGGCATTAGCAGAGAGAAAATAAATAAAAAGATCAGATCGACACTTGGGAACACTACATATAGAATGGGTTTTGTGATGATAGAATTTAAGGACCTATCATTTTTCTGGGTTTCAGTTTCTTTATCTATAAAATTGGCCAAGATGAACTAGATAATCTCAAAGGTCCCTTTGGATTCTAAAATGCTGTTTTAAAAACCTGAAATGTGAGAATTGGGCAATAACGCAGCGGGTTAAGCGCAGGTTGCGCAAAGCGCAAGGTCCGGCATAATGATCCGGGTTCAAGCCCCTGGCTCCCCACCTGTAGGGGAGTCGCTTCACAAGGGTGAAGCAGATCTGCAGGTGTCTTTCTCTCCCCCTCTCTGTCTTCCCCTCCTCTCTCCATTTCTCTCTGTCCTATCCAACAACGACAACAACAACAATAATAACTACAACAATAAAACAAGGGCAACAAAAATAAATAAATAAATAACCTGAAATGTTCGAGGTGTTCTGAGACACTTCTGGATAATTACCTCCCATTTCAAACCTTGAGATAGTCATTATTTCAGATTCAAGTTGTTAAAAAAAAAAGTCCTCCCCCACACCTTTGGACTAATCTAATCTTTGACAAAGGGGCCCAGATTATTAAATGGGGAAAGCAGAGTCTCTTCAACAAATGGTGTTGGAAACAATGGGTTGAAACATGCAGAAGAATGAAACTGAACCACTGTATTTCACCAAATACAAAAGTAAATTCCAAGTGGATCAAGGACTTGGATGTTAGACCACAAACTATCAGATACTTAGAGGAAAATAGTGGCAGAACTCTTTTCCGCATAAATGTTAAAGGCATCTTCAATGAAACGAATCCAATTACAAAGAAGACTAAGGCAAGTATAAACCTATGGGACTACATCAAATTAAAATGCTTCTTCATAGCAAAAGAAACCACTACCCAAACCAAGAGACCCCTCACAGAATGGGAGAAGATCTTTACATGCCATACATCAGACAAGAGTTTAATAACCAACATATATAAAGAGCTTGCCAAACTCAACAACAAGACAACAAATAACCCCATCCAAAAATAGGGGGAGGACTTGGACAGAATATTCACCACAGAAGAGATCCAAAAGGCTGAGAAACACATGAAAAAATGCTCCAAGTCTCTGATTGTCAGAAAAATGCAAATAAAGACAACAATGAGATACCACTTCACTCCTGTGAGAATGTCATATATCAGAAAAGGTAACAGCAACAAATGTTGGAGAGGGTGTGGGGTCAAAGGAACCCTCCTACACTGCTGGTGGGAATGTAAATTGGTCCAGCCTCTGTGGAGAACAGTCCGGAGAACTCTCAGAAGGCTAGAAATGGACCTACCCTATGATCCTGCAATTCCTCTCCTGGGGATATAGCCTAAGGAACCCAACATATTCATCCAAAAAGATCTGTGTACACATTATGTTCTTGGCAGCACAATTTGTAATAGCCAAAACCTGGAAGCAACCCAGGTGTCCAACAACAGATGAGTGGCTGAGCAAGTTGTGGTATATATACATAATGGAATACTACTCAGCTGTAAAAAATGGTGACTTCACCATGTTCATCCGATCTTGGATGGACCTTGAAAAATTCATGTTGAGTGAAATAAGTCAGAAACAGAAGGATGAATAAGGGATGATCTCACTCTCAGGCAGAAGTTGAAAAACAAGATCAGAAGAAAAAAAAAAAAACACAAGTAGAACCTGAAATGGAATTGGCGTATTACACCAAAGTAAAAGACTCTGGGGTGGGGAGAATACAAGTCCAAGAAGGATGACAGAGGACCTAGTGGGGGTTGTATTGTTATATGGGAAACTGGGGAATGTTATGCATGTACAAACTATTGTATTTACTGTTGAATGTAAAACATTAATTCCCCAATAAAGAAATAATAATAAAAAAGTCCTAAAAGATATCCTTTAGGTTTTCATTCCCATATCCTAGTAGTCTCTACACATAGAAAGTATTCAGAAGGGAGTTTGGGTGGTAGCGCAGTGGGTTAAGCGCATGTGGCCAGTGTAAGGATCCTGGTTCGAGCCCCCGGCTCCCCACCTACAGGGGAGTCACTTCACAGGCGGTGAAGCAGGTCTGCAGGTGTCTATCTTTCTCTCCCCCTCTCCAGTTCTCTCTGTCCTATCCAACAACGACGACAGCAATAACAACAATAAAAAAACAAGGGCAACAAAAGGGAAAATAAACACATAAAATATAAATAAATATTTAGAGAAAGAGTCAACAGTCCAGTTTGACATGGCTAGTGAGAGAGATGCTTAAGGCATACTTCTCCCTTTCTACTTATCCATCTATTTTGGTGCTGGGGAATGAACCCAGTGCTTCATATATACAAAGCATAACTCTACTACTGAGCTATACTCTCAGCACCCCTTTCCTGTCTACTCTTGTTAATTCCTCCCACCTGAAAGGGTAGGGAGAGCAGAATAATGCTCTCCATTATTTCCTCCACAACCAATCTTTTATGTTCCATCCTGGCAAATACAGGTGATTTCTAGAATCTTATACTACCATACCTTTAACCTATACTCCTTACTCAACGAAGTTCCTGTTCTCTCCAGTTTTAAAAACACAGTACTGAATAAGCAATGAACACATGCTTATCTAGTCTGTCAGTGCAGCAAGAAACTCAGGAGGTAAAAGAACGGAAGCTTTTAGCTCCTTCTGCCATCATGCTACACCGTTCCCAAAGTTTTCCCTTTCTTACCCTTTCCTTTTTCTTTTCCTGTCTAGGATCTTCTGTCTTCAAGCCTAACATAAGAGATGATTTGGGGCATGAAAAGACAACACAATTTGTAATTTTGGTTTCTTATTTTTTCAGATAATTTCAGTAAAAACATATAAAAGGCATTGCCAGTCTCTCCCCCTCCTGGGGGCTGATCCATCAAGTCTGTCAGTCTGCGCCGATCCAGTGGTTCATAGCTCATCATGCGATATGTGCAGGGCATGGTCACATAGATCTGCAAACAGCATACAAGAGTTTGAAGGAAACCAAATTGATACATATCAGCCACCATTTTTCAGAGCACTTTTTTTTTTTTTTAATTAATGAGAAAGATAGGAGAAAAAAAAAAAGAACCAGACATCACTCTGGCACATATGCTGCCGGGGATCGAACTCAGGACCTCATGCTTGAGAGTCCAAAGCTTTATCACTTTTTTTTTTTTTTAACTGCTAGGGAATGAATCCAGGGTCTCATGCATATGTGATACTGCTAAGTAGCCTCTCCAGCCTAATTTCTTTTTTTTAGTTTTTTTTAAAAATCTTTATTTACTTATTGGGTAGAAACAGCCAGAAATCAAGAAGCAAGGAGGTGATAGAGAAGGAGAGAGACAGATACCTGAAACACTACTTCACCACTTCCAAAGCTGTCCCCCTGCAGGTGGGGACCAGGACCTTGAACCTGTGTGCTCATGCAGGGTACCGCCTCCCGCTCCCCCAGCCTAATTTCTTTATTCGTTTTGTTTTTTTAAATATTTATTTATACCCTTTAGTTGCCCTTGTTGTTTTATTGTTGTAGTTATTATTGATGTTGTGGTTGTTGGATAGGACAGAGAGAAATGGAGAGAGGAGGGGAAGACAGAGAGGAGGAGAGAAAGACAGACACCTGCAGACCTGCTTCACCGCCTGTGAAGCGACTCCCCTGCAGGTGGGGAGCCGGGGGCTGGAACTGGGATCCTTATGCCGGTCCTTGCGCTTTGTGCCACCTGCGCTTAACCCACTGCGCTACCACCGACTCCCCAGAAAGTTTCTTTTCTTTTTTTTTTTTTCAGGTAGAAAGACAAGAGGGAAAGATGTCACAGCACCAAGTTTCCTTCGGTGCAGTGGGGCCAGGCTCCACTTGCCCTGGGTCACAGACAAGGCAATGCAGGCACCCTCCCACATAAACTATCTTGAAAGCCCTACAACATAACTTTTTCTTTATGCCAGAGCACTGTAGGGGCTGGGGATTGAAACTGGAAGCTCAGAGCCTCAGGCATGATAACTGTTTTACAAAACTATTATGCTTTCTCCCTACCCTAGCATTTTTTTTTTTTTTATTTTAATTGCTACCAGAGTCATTGCTGGGGTTTGGTGCTGGCACTATGAGCCCACTGTTCCTAGTGGCCATTCTTTCCTTTTTTCTAATTTTTTTTTTTTTTTTTAGAGGGAGAGAGAGCAGAGCACCACCTGTATAGGAGACACTAAGGACCAAGCACAGGCATGGAAGACATACAGTCCATACAGGGTTTTTTGTTTTTCATTGTTGTTGTTATTGATGTTGTTCGTTGTTGGATAGGAGAGAGAGAAATGGAGAGAGGAGGGGAAGACAGAGAGGGGGAGAGAAAGACACCTGCAGACCTGCTTCACCGCCTGTGAAGCGACTCCCCTGCAGGTGGGGAGCCGGGGGCTCGAACCGGGATCCTTACACGGTCCTTGCGCTTTGCGCCACGTGTGCTTAACCCGCTGCGCTACCGCCGGACTCCCCCTTTTTTCTAATTTTTATGAGGTAGGACAGAGAGAAACAGAGAGAGGGGGAGATAAGAAGGGAGAAAGAAAGGGCTGTGAGGACAGAGGGTAAAGTAGGAGTAGCTTACCTGTTCGCTTACTACAAAGCTTGTCTTTAACATTGTCAGACTCTCGGGAAAAAAATTCAATGAGTTCATCCTCATATTCCTCCACAATGCTCTCACACTGTTAACCCAAAGAAATGAGTCAAAGACAGTAGCAAGAAGAGACCGCCAGCCTCCATCTCCAGAGAAGAGGGCAAGGATATTAACCCAACTTTTCACATATGCACGCCAGTGATTTCCAAAGCCAACTACCTATCCCCGTAGCTCACCGCAAACTTGAGGGTGCCGCTGATATCAGAATCAATTCGAATGCCCTGTAGGTCCAGCTTATTGGAGTCTCCAGTCCGGCCTATTACTCGTACATAGTTCTTGCGATGGGTGGAAGGGTCAATCTGCTCCCCATACTCCTTCATTCGGTCACATATCTCTTCTAGCAGCTCTGTGAGGTGGGCCTCTGAGCGAGCATAAGGCACCTAGAAATGTCCTCAGCCTTGGATTACACTCTTCTACCTGTTTGTTTGTTTGTTTTGTTTTTAGATATTTTTAAGCTTTATTTATTTACCTTGATAGAACATAAGGGAACTGAGAGGAAAGGGGACTAGAGAGAGGTAGAGAGAGACATCTGCAGTACTATTCTACCTCAGGACATTAGCAATTTATATCCTTACTTTCCCTTCCAAATCTAGTTCAACCAATCTGTTCTGAAAAAAAGTTCCCCTAAATGAAAGTTTTATGACGTATTTGTATGGTTCCAAAGTGCTTTCAGATGTATTTCATACAAGGTTAAAAAGTAAAACAGGCGTCATTATCACTAAATTAGAAACACTTGCTTGCCTACTTCTAGTAACTGTTCTTTTCCTCTGATTTCCTTGTCAGATGATAGATTTTATTTCTCTGTACTAGGATAATACCAATACTTGCCTTTAATAGGATAGTACAGAAATGCAGCATTAGGTTCTGAGGATTACAATTACTGAATTTCAAAAGCATCATAATTTAAATATTTCTCTGTGTTGTTCACTATGTACAGCACTGTATATGTGGGTGTTATATTTTCAGCTAAAATAAGTTTTCTAGTTAAGGATAAAGACATTTATTTTAAAATGCATGTTGATAAGGATATTATGTTGCTAGAGAATATATAGGTGTTTATATTAAAGAGCAGGGTTTCTGTCAATAGTTTCTAAGCAGATATAAAATAGTATGGTTTACAGCTAAGAAGCTAGTTCATAGGGAGAGTATATACCTCCAAACTCTAGGTATTACTCTGGGTCAGTGTTTTCTTAACTTCTACCAAGCCATGGCCCTTCTTAAAGTTCACTGAGCTACTTTATTGGGGAAACAGTAACAAGTTACCTCCACTACTGACTGGCTGCCATCTGGATTGATCCGGAATGATCCCATCTGAATGGTCTTCTTAGGATCCACCTGGGCAATTTCCCATTCTAATTCATCCACCAGAGCCCTGCAAGCTGGGTGGGAGGGGGGTGGGTTGGTGTCGTGATGGAGGCAAAATGTAAGGAAGAGAAAGTAATCAACCCAGGACTTTACATTCATTCTTCTTACAGACCTTTTATCTCAAGCCCTCCCAAGGCTGTCTTCCCCAACCTTCTTCCTCCCACTTGGTCTCTTTGTGCTGTTACCTCCACAGTGGAGATCCTGACTCCTCCGAGCCCAGGTAGTTCCCAGCAAGGCCCCCAGAAGCAGGGCCAGCCAGCCCCAACCTTTCATCTTTAGTGGAATGGGCTTGCTCCACCTGGGGTTGGATGGGAATGAAGCACAGTTGAGAAGCCCGCTCCATGTCCCACCCGCACCCTCCCCAGCACACACAGTCTACATCCCAAGCTCTACAAAGGCCTCACTGTAACTTCAGTTCTACTTTCCAGGAAATGGCCGGGACACAAAAGGGTTTCTGTTCCTGGGTGGAAGGTGAGAGTGCGAGCTCAGGTCCTGGGGCTCAGTCCCTAAATCAGGTGAGGCCCGGGATAGTGGTTCTCGGTCCACTGCGCTGCCGCTGCCGAGGGCTCCTGTAGCAGCTATGTAGCAGCTACGGGAGGGAGGGCGGTGGTTAAGGGAGGGCTGGCACAGAGAAGCCAGCAAGGAGAGCGGCTCAAAAACAAGGGCCAGGGAGCGCAGCGGGTTAAGCGCAAATGGCGCAAAGCGCAAGGACCAGCGTAAGGATCCCGGTTCGGGCCCCCGGCTCCCCACCTGCTTCAGGGGAATCGCTTCACAGGCCGTGAAGCAAGTCTGCAGGTGTCTGTCTTTCTCTCCCCGTCTTCCACTCCTCTCTCCATTTCTCTCTGTCCTACCCAACAACGATGACAATAACAACTACAACAACAAAGCAACAAGGACAACAAAAGGAAAGATACTTTTTAAAAAGCTATAAAAAAAATAAAAAAACAAAACTAGGGCCTATCTGGTCTCTGACCCGGTGATTACTGCATCCTGGCCTCCAGCCTAGAAGCAATTTCCTGAGCGGACCAACCCCCGTTCTAAGCGCCCTGCTATTGCCTTCGCCCTTGTCCATCCCCGACCCTTGCATTCGTCCCACCTCTGCTCCCAGGGCCGCTGCCGTGGCCCAGGCGCTGGAAGACAGTGGACTCTGCTGTTAGCTCCCGACCCTGGCACCTGGCTGCGAGGGAGCGGGGCTGTCCGGAGCGCCGCGGCACTTCCCAGACACTGGGCACCCCAGGACCACACGAATCGGCTCCTTGCGGTGCAGGTAGGCGCCAGAGCCGGGATCCTAGTCGCAGCGGCGCGAGACCCGAAGAGCGACCCCAGACCCGCCCCTCCAAACTCTCGCGCGAACAGGCAGCTGCAGAGCGGCTCCGGGGCAGCGAGGACCCCGCTGGGTCGCAGGACCCAGAGTTGCGTGGCGAGCAAAGCTCCACGTGACCACCAGGGGTCAGCCGGAGCGAGGGCTGAGCCTGGCAGCGCGCTATGAGGCGGCCAAGCGTCAATCTAGGTGGCCCGAGGATCTTTTGGTGGAAAGGTGAGCGGCTTAGCCAGTAAGGAGCCATAGTTTCAATACCAGGAGACTACATCTCCCAGAAAGCACCACAACACAAAGAGCCTATTTGTAGCTATTCTGGGACCTGTAGTTTGTTGACTTTTCAACGCCCCTTTTACACAATTGAAAGAAAAACCAACGTGTCCTAAAGAACATGGACATGGAATTAGACATGTGTAGTAAAGACCTAACATTGTCCATGAGAAACATCATTAAACTACTCTCTCTCTCTCTCTCTTTTTTTTCCCCTACCAGAGCATTGTTCAGCTCTGGTTTATGGTGGTGCGGGGAACTGAACCTGGGACTTTGGAGCCTCAGCCATGAGAGTCTGTTTGCATAACTATTATGCTATCTACCCTCCGCCCTAAACTACTCTTATACACTTAACTTTGGATTCCAGAATTTTACCTTCACTTCTGGATGGGAATGCAGACACCTGTTTTTCCAGCATTAGTAAGTTGAGAAAGCCAACAAGTAGGGCTCATAGTGGAGCCCCACATTTGTGCCTAATGAAATTACAGCCAGTAGTATTTTTGTTTTTATTTTATAAAACATGCAGTTTAAAACGATTTAAAAAAATAATAAGAAAACAAAACTTAGGAGAGTGGATGGAAGATAGATGCTTCTAGGCTGTCGGTGAGAGTGAAGCCAGCCACCTGAATTTGTCTAGGGCTCAAAGGTCCTTTTGGCAACGGTGGTGTTGGCAACACTGACGGCCAGCAAGTCTACATGTTGGCCACTCCAGGCATCTCTCAAGCAGTCGGACCTAAGTCTTGAACTACTGCTGTATCTTGTTGCAGTCCAGGACTTAAGTCCTTAACCAACTGGAAACCGAGTTTCAGTTGCAGAGCTGCTTTTGTCCCGAGTTTCAATTATCCAGAATAATTACTTTTCATCTGGGTCAATTTTAAACTCTTCTGGCTGTTTCTTAATGAAAAAAAAAAAATCACTCTGGTTCCTAGACCTTCTCCCAACAGTTCTGCTGCATTCCAGTTCTATTAGTAGCACCATCTGTAGACCCTGAGCAAGTCCAATTCTGGAAGTGGACAAGGTATAGCCAACTTGGTAAGTCATCTCCCAGTTACAGGGCCACATAACAATGAAGGAAGAGGGAGTGGTTTGAAGAGGGAGTGGAGAAGATGAGGTCACAGTGCCAGCACTGGGGAGAAGACAGCTGCATCTGTCAAGAGAAAACCAAGAACATGATTTTAGGTGAGTAGAAAAAGAGCACCTGGCATGCTACTACTTTTATTTATTTTGCCACCAGGGCTATTGCTGAGGCTTGGTGCCTGCATTACGAATCCACTGTTCCCGGTAGCCAATTTTTCCTTTTTTTTTTTTTATTAGGACCGGAAAAAAAAATAAGAGGAGGTGGAGATAGAAAGGGAGAGAGAGGGAGTTGGGCAGTAGTGCAGCGGGTTAAGCACACATGGTGCAAAGTGCAGGGACCAGTGTAAAGATCCTAGTTCGAGCACCCAGCTCCCCACCTGCAGGGGAGTCGCTTCACAGGCGGTGAAGTAGGTCTGCAGGTGTCTATCTTTCTCTCCCCCTCTGTCTTCCTCTCCTCTCTCCGTTTCTCTCTGTCCTATTTAACAACAGCGATATCAATAACAACAATAAAAAAGGGCAACAAAAGGGAAAATAGTAAATAAAAAAAAAAAGGGAGAGAGAAAGACATCTACAGACTGCCTTCATTGCTCATGAAGTGTCCCCCCTGCAGATAGGGATGGGGGTTCAACCTTGAGCCTTTGTGTATGGTAATGTGCATACTCAGCCTGGCGAACCACCACCTGGCCCTGCACTTAGGATACTTCTTTTTTTTTTTTTTTCAAATATTTATTTCCTTTTTGTTGCCCTTGTTTTTATTGTTGTAGTTATTATTGTTGTTGTCGTTGTTGGATAGGACAGAGAGAAATGGAGAGAGGAGGGGAAGACAGAGAGGAGGAGAGAAAGATAGACACCTGCTGATCCGTTTCACCCCCTGTGAAGCGAACCCCCTGCAGGTGGGGACTCGGGGGCTCGAACCTGGATCCTTGCGCTTTGTGTCACATGCGCTTAACCCACTGCACCACCCGACTCCCTTGAGGATACTTCTTATGAAAGAAAAATTCATTAGAATAAAAGGGCATGGACCTGTTCCAAACGTTTTAGAACTGGGCACAAGTAGTTTAGAACCAACAGAATTTAAATAATAAAACAATCACTGAATGCTGGGAGGGCTAAATACTTTGTAAATTAGTTTTTACAAATATAAAAGAGGGCTGTTATCATTATCATCATGGTATAGTCTCCACATATGCAAGCAAAACCCACGTAGAAGGCTGGGCAATGGTGTACATATTACAATGTACAAGGACCCCAGTTCAACCCTCGGTCCCCACCACCAGTTGAGGAAACTTCACAAGTGACAAAGCAGTGCTGCAGTTGTCTCTATCTCCTCCTTCACTCCCAATCTGTTTCCATACAAAATAAATAAATAGCCCATCCAGCTCTGGTCAGGTAGTGGTGCACCTGGTAGAGCACACACATTATCATGAGCAACGACCTAGGTATGAGCCCCTGGTTTCCCCCACCGGCAGGGGGAAGCTTAATGGGCAGTGCAACAGTGTTGCAGGTGTCTCTTTTCCTCTTTTTTTTATATCCCCTTCCCTCTCAATTTCCTTTTCTCTATATAAACAAAAGAAGAAAAAAAAAAGGGAGGGATGGGTTGCTGGGAGAGGTAGATTTGTCAGGCGCCAAGCACAGGCAATAATCCTGGTGGCAATAAAAATAAGAATAGGGTGGTCCTGGAGGTGGCACAGTGGATAAAGCATCGGACTCTCAAACATGAGGTCCTGAGTTCAGTCCCTGGCAGCACGTGTACCAGAGTGATGTCTGGTTCTCTCTCTCTCCTCCTATCTTTCTCATAAATAAAATATTAAAAAATAGAAGAATAGGGAGCTGGGCGGTAGTGCAGTGGGTTAAGCACACGTGACGCAGAGCGCAAGGACCCGCATAAGCATCCTGGTTCGTGCCCCCGGCTCCTCACCTGAAGGGAGTCACTTTGCAAGTGGTGAAGCAGGTCTGCAGGTGTCTATCTTTCTCTCCTCTCCATCTTCCCTTCCTCTCTCTATTTCTCTCTGTCCTATCCAACAACAACAGCTATGACAAAAATAACAATAACAACTACAACAAGGGCAACAAAAAATGGGGAAAAAATGGCCTCCAGGAGCAGTGGATTTGTAGTGCAGGCACCGAGACCCAGCGATAACCCTGGAGGCAAAAAAAAAAAAAAAAAGAATAAAAAATCTACCCGGTTCAATTTCCCCTGTCCAATTCCAGGCCTTACTTTTGGGACTTGTTTGGCCCTCAGGTTCAGGCACCTTCCAATCCATCTTCCGGCCCTTTTCATAGAGACCCTTAAGCACTTTGTGGAAGGATTCAAGCTCAGTGCCATTTTTGCTTAGCTCCAGATACTTGCGGTAGAGCTGAAGGGCTGTACGGGCATCCTCAATACTGTCATGAGTCTCCCCTTGAATCTTCAGGTCTGAGGGAAGTAGATGTGATAAAGAGTTCTCCCCCCCCCCGCTTTATTTTATATTACTTATAAAAAGATTTATGTATTTATTATTTTTATTTTTTACCAGAACACTGCTCAAAACTGGCTTATAGTGGATCGGGGAATAGAACCTGGAACTTTGGAGCCTCAGGCATGAGTCTTTTTGCATAACCATTATGCTATCTACCCTCCGCCCTATACAAAGATTAATTTACTTATGAGAGAGAGAACCAGAGATGGAACTTAAGATTTCATGCTAGAGTACAACATTTTTTTAAAGATTTTATTTATGAGGGCCAGGTGGTGGCGCACCTGGTTGAGTGCACGTTACAGTGTGCAAGGACCCAGGTTCGAGCCCCTGGTCCCCACCTGCAGGGGAAAACTTCACAAGTGGTGAAGCAGTGCTACAGGTGTTTCTCTGTCTCCTTCTCTCTCTGTCTCCCCTCTTCCTCTCAATTTCTGGCTATCTCTATCAAATAAATAAAGATTAAATTTTTTTTAAAAAAGATTGTATTTATTTATTAATGAGAAAGATAGGAGGAGAGACAGAACCAGGTATCACTCTGGTACATGTGCTGCTGGGGATTGAACTTGGGACCTCATGCTTGAGAATCCAATGCCTTACCACTGCGCCACCTCCCGGACCGAGAGTACATTTATTTATGTATACTTTTTTTAGAGATGGAGGTTAGGGTGAGAAGAGATAGCATAATGGTTGTGCACAAGGACTCTCACTGCCTAGGCCCAAGGTCCCAGGTTCATTCCTCCACACCACCATAAGCCAGAGCTGAGCATGGCTTTGGTGGAGGGGGAAAAAAGGGAGAGAGAGAGGGGAAGAAAGAGAAAGTGAAAGAAATCATAGCACTGAAGCTTCCTTTGGTGAGACAGAGCCCACTTGCACATGGATTGTGCACACGGCAAAGCAGCATATTATTCAAGTAAGAATCCAGCACTTTATTCACTGTGCCATCTTTCATGTCACTGTGGTCCAGCTTTGGAATTAGCAAAGAAAGGTAAAAACATGCTACCTACTCAACAATAGAAACCTACTTTGGATTGGGGAGACAGCATAATGATTATGCAAAAGGATTTCATGCCTGAGGCATCAAGGTCCCAGGGTCAATCCCCAACACCACCATAAATCAGAGCTGAGCAGTACTCTGGCTTTTATACTCCTCTATCTTTGTCTTTGTCTCTCTCATTAAAACAAACAAAAAAAAACACCATCCCTAGTGTATAGAAGGGAGACTGAAGCTAATAAAATCCACTAGTAACTCCTACTACTGATTTAGACTTCTCCCTACTTTCTTTGGTCCATCCAATGCGTTTTCCTGTCTGAATGAGCATCATAATAGCCTACAAGGTGGGGCCGGGTACACCTGGTTGAGCGACATGTTAGTGTGAAAGGCCCCGGGTTCGAGCCCCTGGCCCCCACCTGCAGGGGGAAAGCTTTGTGAGTGGTGAAGCAGGGCTCCAGGTGTCTCTCTATCTCCTCCTTCCCTCTCAATTTCTGGCTGTTTCTATCCAATAAATAAAGATATTAAAAAAAATTTTTTTAAAGAAAAAATTGCTATTAAAAAAAAAATAGCCTACAAGGCAAAAAAAAAAAAAAAAAAAAAACTCACCCAGAAAATACCAAGCAAGGAATCGCAGGGAAATCATTCGCTTCCGGGGCATGTGAAACAGGTGGACGGTGTCAAGAACTTGGTCTTTGGGAACCTGGCAGGGATAAAAGAGTGGAATGTAGGGGAACAGTGATTTCCCATTCTCCAAAAGCATACTATATATCCCAAGGAGCCCATGGTCAAAGACGACTTTTTTTAAAGAGCCCTGCACAAACCATGAGGTTGATGACGCGAAAGTCCTTTTGCAGACCATGACCCACAAATTTGACTCCAATATCTATGAGAAAACGAAGCTTTAAGTAGGTAGACTTGAGAGTTGTGAGGTGCTTAGAGGAAATCTTGGCATCAAGGTCTCCTGGCTTTATCCCTGAGTACTGAGTCAAGTAATCTACCACCTAAGGATAAAGAAAAGAGAAGCTGCTCAGGAAAGCAAAGCAGTCTCCCTGCCACCTCTCCCCTCTTGGTTCTAGATAATTTTACATTAGCCAGAGTCTGTCTCACTTGCATCTCTCTGTCCCAGTACCTGCTCTTGGGTAGAGATGTAATCATCAATGAAGGGGATGCCCTCATTGGGCCCCTGACCCCGAACACAGGTAATCCTTGCTACTGACATCTGGCTTGGTTTGATGGTAGATTTCGTGCCGTCGCTTCGCAACTCTGCTTCCTCCTATATGGAAGAGTTACTAAGGAGATCAGAAAAATTCTTATGACTCCTAAAATCCTCAGAGTGCTAGTCCAACATCCCAGTCTTTTGTGTTTACCTCATTAAGGGTAACAAACTCAGCATCCAGGCCCACCAAGTCCCCAACCTGTGGCATCTCATTCAGCATCAGTGGGATAAATGTTGTATGTGTTTTCCTTTGTTTCCGTGCTAGTGAGGCTTCAGTCAGCAGAACACTTGCCTCAATGGGGTTCTTGACTGGAATGGAGAATTCAGAAGATAGATGACTGGGGATAGGAAAAGTGACCAGGGGAGGGAAGCTCAAAGTGGCTAACCAGTAGCTAAGTCTACACTGTGATCTCTCTTTAAAAAAAAAAAAATATATATATATATTTTATATTTTATATTATTTTTTATTGTTGTAGTTATAGATGTCATCGTTGTTAGATAGGACAGAGAGAAATGGAGAGAGGAGGGGAAGACAGAGATAGGGAGAGAAAGACACCTGCAGACCTGCTTCACTGCCTGTGAAGCGACTCTTCTGCAGGTGGGGAGCTGGGGGCTCCAACCAGGATCCTTACGCTTTGCGCCACCTGCGCTTAACCCTGCGCTACCGCCTGACTCCATATATATATATATATTTTTTTTTTTTTTTACCAGAGCACTGATCAGCTCTGGTTAACTGTGGTGCAGGGGATTGAACCTGGGACTTCAAAGCGTCAGGCATGACAGTCTGTTTGTATAACCAATGCTATCTACCTCTGCCCCAAAAATATTTTTATGAGAGTCAGGCGGTAGCGCAGTGGGTTAAGCGCACGTGGCACAAAGCACAAGGACTGGCATAAGGATCCTGATTCGAGCCCCTGGCTCCCCACCTGCAGGGGAGTCGCTTCTCAAGTGGTGAAGCAGGTCTGCAGGTGTCTATTTTTCTCTCCCCCTCTCTGTCTTCCTCTCCTCTCTCCATTTCTCTCTGTCCTATCCAACAACGACAACAATAATAACTACAACAATAAAACAACAAGGGCAACAAAAGGGAATAATATTTAAAATATATATATTTTTATTTATTGGATAGATACAGAGAGAAATCAAGAGGGAAGGGAAAGATATAGACACCTGCAATACTGCAGGTGAGGATTAGGGGCTTGAACGTAGGCCCTTGAGCATTGTAACATGAGCACTCAGCCCAGTGTGCTACCACCAGGCCCCTGTGATCTCTCAATAATGAAAGCAAGTGAATTAAAAAATGATGCCTGGGAGTTGGGCGGCTTAAGTGCACACGGTGAGAAGCGCAAGGATCCTGGTTCCAGCCCCCGGTTCCCCACCTGCAGGGGGGTGTCGTTTCACAAGCGGAGTGGTGAAGCAGGTCTGCAGGTGTCTGTCTTTCTCTCCCCCTCTCTGTCTCCCCCTCCTCTCTCCATTTCTCTCTGTCCTATCCAACAACAACAGCAGCAGCACTGGCAACAATAACGACAAGGGCAACAAAATGGAAAAAAATGGCCTCTAGGAGCAGTGGATTCGTAGTGCAGGTACCAAGCCCCAGCGATAACCCTGGAGGCAAAAATAAATAAATAAATAACGATGCCTAATGAAAAGAAACAGATAGGGGCTAGATGGTGGCTCACCTGGTAGAGTGCACATATTACTACAGTGAGGACCTGGATTCAAGACCCCGATCCTCACCGGCAGGGGGGAAGCTTCAGAAGTAGTGGAGCTGTGCTGCAGGTGTCTCCTTTATTCATTCTTATTTTCTCTCAATCTCTCTCTCTCTCTCTCTCTCTCTCTCTCTCCCCTTACCTCTTACCTTCTGTCAAAATAAAATAAATATTACCAGGAGTGGTGGGGTGGTGCGGCACTGAGCCCCAGTAATAACCCTGGTGGTAAAAAGAGCAGATTAGTCATAACAGGCCAAGTCATAAAATTCTTACGATACAGACTATGAAAAAAAGAAAAAAGGCAACAAGAAGGAAAGAATAAAATTTCACTTTAAAGAAAAAGAAATCAGCAAAGCGCAAGGACTGGCGTAAGGATCTCGGGATCCCGGTTTGAGCCCCCGGCTCCCCACCTGCAGGGGAATCGCTTCACAGGCAGTGATGCAGGTTTGCAGGTGTCTGTCTTTCACCCTTTTTGTCTTCCCCTCCTCTCTCCATTTCTCTCAGTCCTATCTAACAACGATGACATCAATAACAACAACAGTAATAACTACAACAATAAAACAAGGGCAACAAAAGGGAATAAATAAAAAAAAAAAAAAATCGGGGGCCGGGTGGTGGCGCACCAGGTTAAGCACTCATAGTACAACGCACAAGGACCCGCACAAGGATCCTGGTTTGAGTCTCCTGGTCCCCACCTGTGTGGGGGGATGTTGCTTCACAAGCAGTGAAGCAGGTCTGCAGGTGTCTTTCACTCCCTTCTCCCCTCTCAATTTCTCTCTGTCCTGTTCAATAAAAATGAAAAGTGGCCACCAGGAGCAGTGGATTCGTAGTGCCAGCACTGAACCTCAGCAGTAACCCTGGAGGCTAAAAAAAAAGAAAAAGAAAAAAAAAATCAGGTCGGGTGGTGGTGCAGCTGGTTAAATGCACAAGGACTGGGGTTCAAGGCTCTGGTGGTGGGGACCTGCAGGGGGAAAGCTTCATGAGTGGTAAAGCAGTGTTGCAGGTGTCTCTCTTTTCTCTATCTTCCCCTTCCTCTCAATTTCTATCAATATTGTCTCTATCCAATAAATAAATAAATAAATTAATTAATTAAAAAAATTAAGCAAGAAAAAGAAAAAATCTGGGCAGGGTTAGATAGCAAAGAGACTCTCATGCCTGAGGCTCCAACATCCCAGATTCAATCCCCAGCACCACCATATACCAGAGCTGAGCAGTGCTCTAGAAAAATAAAATAATAATAATAATCATGGGCTTGGAAGACAGCATAATGGTTATGTTAGGTTAGAAAATCTGTGGTCCGGGAGGTGGCGCAATAGATAGGGCATCAGACTCTCAAGCATGAGGTCCTAAGTTCAGTCCCTGACAGCACATGTACCAGAGTGATGTCTGATTCTTTCTCTCTCTCCTCCTATCTCATTAATAAATAAATAAAACCTTTAAAAAACACTAGAAAAATAAGGTATGAAAAACTATGGTTTAATAAAAAGGTCATCTTCTGGGAGTCGGGCTGTAGCGTAGCGGGTTAAGCACAGGTGGTGCAAAGCACAAGGACCGGCATAAGGATGCCGGTTCGAACCCCGGCTCCCCACCTGCAGGGGAGTCGCTTCACAAGCGGTGAAGCAGGTCTGCAGGTGTCTTTCTCTCCTCCTCTCTGTCTTCCCCTCCTCTCTCCATTTCTCTCTGTCCTATCCAACAACGACAACAACAATAATAACTACAACAATAAAAACAACAAGGGCAACAAAAGGGAATAAATAAATAAAATAAATATTAAAAAAAAAGGCTTAAAAAAAAAAAAGGTCATCTTCTCCCCACCTTGAGGGGGGTCACTTCACAAGCGGTGAAGCAGGTCTGCAGGTGTCTATCTTTCTCTCCCCCTCTTCTCTCCATTTCTCTCTGTCCTATCTAACAATAACGACAAGAATAACAACAATAATAACTACAACAATGAAAAACAACAAGGGCAACAAAAGGGGAAATAAATATTAAAAAATTTTTAAAAAAAGGTCATCTTCAAAATAAGCTTTGCACAGTAGCAGTATCATAGCCAGTGAAGTCTATACAAGGCATGATTACTGCTAAACTTTTCCCAAAATAAGAGATTTTCACTAGAGGATAAGAATTATTAAACCTTATAGGCCAGGAAACAGCTAGCTCAGTAGAGCACAGTTTACTATGCATGAGGACCTGGGTTCAAGCTCCTAGTAGCACATGAAAGAACCATTCATGGCAGCTTCCTGAATGACAGAGTGGTACTGTGATGTCTCTCCTCCCTCAGCCTCTCTCTTTATCTCTCTGAAATGAGGATAAAAATAAAGTCCACTAGGAACAGTGGAATTACAGTGGCACAATGCTCAGACACCACCCCAAAAATTTATAAACTTAGTAATTTCTATCAGATTCATCCTCTCCTCCACCCCTACTATATATACCCTCATGATCTCCAGCTTCTAAATTTAAAGTACGATAAGCAGGAATCTCTTCAGCATCCCTGGAAATATTAACACTAGTTACTAATCTTTAACTTAACAAGCTGTTTACCGGAGTTATCCTTTAAGACCAGTTTAAACTGCTCACACCCTTATATGTGGTGGTAAGTACCACTTACTGTTCAGGTTGTATCTGGAGTTAAGATTTCTTTTGACATAATAAAGGATAGCAGGTACTTTCCAATTCATGTCAAACTGCACAGCTTCGTGCTATAAGAGAAAAAGCATTTAATAGCCTATGTATATGCTCCCTTTTCCCAAGTCAGACAGAAGATAGGTCTCAAGTGCTACATTTAGCTTTGTTAGTGCTTTTTTATTCCTCAGTACACATCCTTCCCTCCTGAATCTTCATGGCATTTTCTAGGGTACTAAAAATGAAGATGATAGGAAAAGGGGAAATGAACGGGGCAATGGAATGTGTCACAGCTAACCTTATCAATAGGTTCAATGAGAAAGTCATTGAAGAGATACCACTGCTGGTGGGTAACACCCTGTGGAGATACAAAGAAATGATTGGATGGCTATGGCTTACTCACAAGATACAGGCAGATCTGCGACTCCATTTTGGCCACTACCCCACTACCTCACTCACCTCCTTGCGCTGGTGGTAGGTCTCTCCGACTTTGATGTGAGCCACCAGGCTGCCCCCTGTGCGTGAGTCCAGGATGTGTACCACAGTAGCCATCAGGTCATACACACAGACACCATGTTCCTCCTCTGCCTTGGCTGGGCCCCACTGTGGGGGACGGGAAGGCACCCAGGCTACTAAGCTAAGTTTAAGAGTGGGGGAGATAGGGGGTGGGGCTAGAGAACAGGGGGTCGGGACATCGGGGATGGAGAGCAAAGGTGGGCTGTCTCCATCCTAGCCCATTTGTGACTTCCAGCACTGAACTGAGTCACTGGAAAGGCCCTCAATTGGTAAATAACAGGTCTTATATCCTTTCTTTGCTTTATACTAAGTTCCACCTTCCCCCTGACCTGTCTTCTCTCCTACTTCCCCCTTCTTCCCAGTTTTTCAACAACCTGAATCTCATCCCCATCAGTCCAATTGCAAACATCCAGTCCTTTGTTCTTGGTCATCTTCATTCGAATGGAGAAAGGAAGCCAGACATTCTTCAACTCTTCAATGGAAGGACACATCAGCATGCCCTCTGGACTCCCCAGTTCCTTCCTATTAGGACAGAAGAATTGGGAATCTGTTTTGAAGAGTTCTAGCCAGTGGCAGGAAGAGTCACTGCTTAGTTCAGTTCTCTGACAGTTGCTAAGACAGAACCTACCAGTCAGCTAAAGCAAACTCCTTGTTCTTGGAGACTTCCCCACCGTGTTTCTTTATTGCCGTCTTGAAGGCAACCTGATCAAAAAGCAGAAAATATGTAATTCCTCAGGAATATTAATCATATATGGAGGTCAGAAACAAACTAAAATGTAGTCATTAAGTCCTATTTTTAACTTTGTTCTTTACCTCAGCCTGCATTCTCCAGAAATCAGCTTCTTTCAAGCTGTTCACCTCGCAATTGATGACAAGAATATCTGGCAGATGGCGGATGTTGCGGGTCTGAATCTGAGAGGATAAGACAAACAAGCAGTTGTACAGAGTCTATCTAGGGATAATGGAGCTTGGACGGGAACACTGACATCTGGATCTGCAACATCCGACTGGGGCTTTTCCCACCCCTACAGATGGCTGGCTGGCGGTGCTGATCCTAGCCAAATATCCCTGGTTGAGGCCACGGCAGGGCAAGACTCCAGCCTAGGGCAACAGACACTCACTGTAGGCTGGTACTTTTCACAGTTGTCACACCAGGCCTGTGTATTCTGCTCCAGGCAAATGCTTCGCTTCAGCACCTGAGCAAAGTCATAGTTCTTCCCGGTTTTATCTGAGGGGAAACTGGGTGCTTCACTCCAGGTTCTCCCTCTATACTGTTTGCCTCCCCACACCCTCTCCCTGATGTTACAGGACATTTGGGGGAGCCTTCCCAATGCAGTCCAAGGGTATACCACTGTTGCTACCCTCAGGGTAGGAGAGTGTGAAGAGCAAGGTTGATGAGGCTCGAACAGTTTCACTGCCACAGCGGCAGAGGCTACAGTTCTCCATCTCACAGCTGAACAGCTGTCCAATGACAGAGTCCCCCGAAGAGCAAAAGCTGCTAAGAATGGAGAGGGCAACAGATGCACACTGAGGGACTTAGATCTTTTTTTTTTTTTTTCCCCTTTATTTAATAGGTCAGAGAGAAGTTGAGAGGGGCGGACATAGACAGGAAGAAAGACACACAGGCAGCAGGTTACGCACATGTGGTGCGAAGCTCAAGGACTGGTGTAAGGATCCCGGTTCGAGCCCCCGGCTCCCCACCTGCAGGGGAGTCGCTTCATAGGTGGTGAAGCTTCATAGGTGGTGAAGCTTCATAGGTCTGCAGGTGCCTATCTTTCTCTCCCCCCTCTCCATTTCTCTCTGTCCTATCTAACAAAGATGACATCAATAACAACAATAACTACAACAACAATAAAAAACAACAAGGGCAACAAAAGGGAAAATAAATATAAAAAAAATTTTTTAAAAAGGAAAGACACACAGAGACTACTGCTGTGCTTCACTACTGTGAAGCTTCCCACCTGCAAGTGGGAAGCTTGAACCCAGGTCCTTGGGAATAGTTATAGTGTGTACACTTAACCAGGTCTGCCATTGCCTGAGCTCTTTTAAGTCACAGAGAGGCCTCTCAGTGGGTTTAACCGTCCCAATTCCATACCTGCCTCCAGCACCTCGATAAGCCTGAGGTACTTCCAGTTCTTGCATATCCTGATGCAGTTGAGTGAGAATGAAGCGGTTCCATCTCTGAATGAGCCTGGCCAGATTGCCCTTGCCTGATGCCTCATCTGAGTCAGCAAGGATCAGACCAAGGGCTGAGGCTTCAGGAATGGTACGAAATGCCCGAAGAAAATTACTGCCCTGGAACCCAGGAAATGTATTGGTGGAAAAAAAAAGTGTTACTTTCTTTTGTGTGGTCATTTTCACAGTGATATCCCTTCCTACAGTTTACCTCCCCTCTCCTTTTTTTTTTCTTTTAAGATTTTAATTATTGAGAGAGGAGGAGAGAAAGAATAAAAAGCAGAGCATCTGGTGCACGTGCCAAGGATTAAACTTAGGACCTTATGCCTGAAAGTCCTATGCTTTATCCACTGTACCACCTCCTGGACTGTTCCTTTTCCTTTTAATTGCCCCAATTCTCAAGCACTGACCTGACAAGGATCACCTCGAGAGAGATCCAACATGTGAAAGAGAAAACCTAGCTCACATGCCAGACAGAATTCCTTCTGGCAAAGGTGGTTCTGGATTAAACAGCGAACAGGTTCTAGGAAATACAGCACCTGTAAGGAAAAGCAGAACTGAATGCAGGTCATTGCTAATGGAAAGAAAATAGATGACAGATTAAGAACTGATCAAAAATGTAGAACCAGAGTTCACTGAACAAATGAAGTTCACAGAGAGTTAGTTGGGGAGACTAGGAAGGTTGTGGGTTCATAAAAAAAAAAAAAAGGAAGGCAACAGGTACATTCAGGCTGCAGGAATACCATCCTTACCTGGATCATGCAGTTACAGTAGGCATTGGGAATGTGGGGCTCTAATCCAGCAAACAGAGTCTTATTGTAGTGTTTGAAGTCAAAGTCCTCAAGCCCTAACTTGGAGTATTTGATGGTCACCTGCAGTAGAAACAGTCTGAGCAGGCTGAAGAGACCCTCAGAGTCTTCTAAGTCTTATCCACACCTTCCCCAAAAACTCCCTCCTGAGTCTGGGATGATAGGTGAAGGCTTTTCTTTCTTTCTTTCTTTTTTTTATTGTTGTAGTTATTACTGTTGTTGTTACTGATGTTGTCATTTTGGATAGGACAGAGAGAATTGGAGAGAGGAGGGGAAGACAGAGGGAGAGAAAGACAGACACCTGCAGGCCTGCTTCGCCGCCTGTGAAGCGACTCTCCTGCAGGTGGGGAGCCGGTGGGCTTGAACTAGGATCCTTACGCCAGTCCTTCAGTCCTTGTGCTTTGCACCATGTGCGCTTAATCTACTGCGCTACCGCCCAACTCCCAGGTGACGGCTTTTCAATTGTGTTTCACATACACATTCCCAAGGGACCTTTCCCCACTTCCCAGCGGGTCCCTTCCTTGGTCGCCCCCCAGCACCTTTCGATATTTCTTAGCGACCATGTGGAGATGTGGCTCTTCTTCCCGTCCAATAGGTGACTCAGTGACCTGGCTGAAGCTGTCAAATTCACTGTCTGACTCCTTGAGTCGGTAAGGAATCTAGAGTTTTTCAAAATAGGTAACTGTGTTAAATGTCTTAATCATCTTTGGTTTTCCCCCACTTCATCCCAACATTTAAGTAGTCATCAAGTCCTGAACCTTCTAGTTTCATAGGGTTTCCAGCATCTGCTGCTTCCTGTTTACTCACACTGTCATCACTATGCTTCATCATAGCTGGACAATTGTGATGGCTGCCATTTTGGGCTCCTCACATTTATTCTGTCAAACATGCCACAACCTAACTAATCCTCCCAGAATGTTCCTTCCAGTTCTTGCATCACACACTCAGTATTTAGGGTTTCATAATTAGGCACTTTCTAACTTTAATCTTTTATTTCCCAGTACTGCTCTAGGCTGGTAAAGTCATAGTGCTAGTCAGATCCACCTTTTGTAGGTAAGTATCTTGAGACCTTTATTACCACTGATCCCTCATTTGAATATGCTCCCTAGTTATTATCTAATTACCTGTCTCTCATCTTTCCAGCTCAACATCCACCTTTCAGTTTGCCACCCTCACCATGCTAGCCTCGAGTAACATTTTCCCTCCAAATAGCTCTGGCATTGTGTGTGTGTGTGTGTGTGTGTTTTAGATAGGCACAGAGTGAAAATGTGTGTGTGTGTCTCTCTGTGTGTGTGTTTTAAATAGGCACAGAGTGAAAATGTGTGTGTGTGTGTGTGTGTGTGTGTGTGTGTGTTAGATAGGCACAGAGTGAAAAAGCCTACAGCATCAAAGTTTCTTCCAAATCTGGGGTTGTGCAAATGGCAAAGCAGCACACTATCCAAGTAAGTTATTCTGCTGGCACTTCTCTGGCATTGTATGCTTATAACATTCTCTTAAGGGGCTGGGGAAATAGCATAATAGTTATACAAAAAAACCTTTCATGCCTGAGACTCCAAAGTCCCAGGCTCAATCCCCCAGCACTACTATAAGTCAATAAACCAGTTAAGGGCAGGGGTAGACAGCACAGTGCTCACAGAGACTCTCATGCCTGAGGCTCTGAAGTCCCAGGTTCAATCCCCTGCATCACCAAAAAGTCAGAGCTGATTAGTTCTCTGGTACAAAAAAAAAAGTCAAACAGATTTCTGGTAAGAAAAAAAAAATTTCCTCTCGACTTAACAATAGAACATAACTGCTTTTTGTTATGATTGGTTGGGTTTTCTTTTCACTAAGCAAACAACAGAATTTCTTAAGAGCAAGAATCCTACCTCCTTGCCATTGAATCCTAACACCTAGTAGAGTACCTTCAATTCATTGCAGCTCAAAAAGCCTTTTTATCAGTTGACTAGAAACAAGACAAGACAAGTGCCTATGGGTTGGGCTGGGTGCTCAATCTCTGAACCTACCTGATTGCGTAGTCTGGTTCGGGGATTGGGTGCATAGCCAATGAAGCCCACTTTCTTCATGGTACGTAGAATTTCTGCATCCACAGGGGGTGCTCGCCTATAATGTAGTACATTACAGAACTTGAAGGTTATGATGTGTGCCCAGCTAATGCCCAAACCCCATGGTGCCAGAAAAAAAATACTGAAAACAGAAAAACAAAAATCAGAAATGTAATAGTATCCTAACATCTCAGTGCGCCCCGCCCATGCCCACCCCATCCCAGATGTGAGATACAACCTGGGAGCTGGAGCAGAGTTGGCAGCAGGCCAATCAGAGAGAAGTGTGTCAGTGGTAAGTGGAACAGGAATGAGGGAAAGAGGCAGCAGGTCCTGGCTCCAGTCCAGAGGTGGCAGAGAATCCACGAGACAGGGCAAAGCAAACTCAGTCTCACGGGAGTAGGGGTTGAAGGAGGGCTCAGGGGAATCCGTCCAGAGGTGCACACAGCCCTCAGAGTCCCCAAAGGCCAGAGCCTGTTTACTAGCTGACACATCAAATGTCATAAGTAAAGGTCCCACAGGATTCACATGAAAGATGTCTGCTGGGTTGGCCAGGCCTGTGGGTTCACAAAACTGGCATTGTCCTAGAAGGGAAAAGAAAGCCTACTTAGGGCCATAAGGTGAAAGAGCCATCCTTTTATACCCCTCCGATTCTCTTCCCTGAGTAGGAAGAAAACATGGGGGGCCAGGTGGTGGTACAACTGGTTGAGTGCATGTTACAATGCACAAGGACCTCGGTTCAAGCCCCTGGCCCCACCTGCAGGGGGAAAGCTTTGCAAGTGGTGAAGCAGTACTGCAGGTGTTTGTCTCTCTCCCTCTCTACCACCCCCTTCCCTCTTGATTTCTAGCTGTCTCTATCCAATAAAGATAATAATAAAAAGAAAACATGGGCCCTATGCATGCCTGGAGTTAATATCACCCGGATTCTTTCCCGTAAACCACAGGGAGATTGGCTCCACAGCAAAGGGCAGTTTTAAAGTTGTTTTTGGGGGGTCGGGCGGTGGCGCAGTGGGTTAAGTGCATGTGGCGCAAAGTGCAGGGACCGGCGTAAGGATCCTGGTTCGAGCCCCCGGCTCCCCACCTGCAGGGGAGTCGCTTCACAGGTGGTGAAGCAGGTCTGCAGGTGTCTTTCTCTCCTCCTCTCTGTCTTCCCCTCCTCTCTCCATTTCTCTCTGTCCTATCCAACAACGAAAGACATCAACAATGGCAATAATAATAACCACAACAAGGCTACAACAAAAAGGGGGAAAAATGGCCTCCAGGAGCGGTGGATTCATGGTGCAGGCACCGAGCCCAGCAATAACCCTGGAGGAAAAAAAAAATAATTGTTTTTGTTTGCTCTTTTATCTTTTCCTCTGCTCTTCACATCCAGGAACATAAATAAGTACATAAAAAGCTCAAGTTGCTGATCATACCTAAGTGAGACCCTGTGATCTCAGTGAAAATTTACTTTTCTTCCCGACAAAGAGGCTCATTGGAATATTCTGCTTCTGGTGCCTAGTTCCCCTCTGTTCATCAAGCCCTCCTAGCCCATCTGTATCCCCTTTATACCCGACTGGGAGATAATTGCCAGGCGAGAAGTGTATGTAGGGATGAACCGCAAGAAGGCAGGATCCACATGTACTTGAAGTGGTGTGATGGCACGCATCATGCGCAGATCATACACCTTGAGGAAACGGTCACAGGCCAGGCCAGTAAGACGGCTGGAGAAGCCACAGGCGGCCAGCAGGTTGCCGTGCACATCAAAATCTGACAGACTCCCTGAGAAAGCATCAAACTCGTGCTCCACTTTAAAAGTACGGAGGTCTCGCAGGGAAACCTGAAGAAACATAACTCATTTTATATGCCAGTATTGTTATCAAGAAAAGTACCTCTCACGTCCTTAATGCTGTGAGGCCCTTACCAGAAGAACCAGGGTTTTAGCATATTGTCAACAAAAGCACAGAAAAAGCAGAGGGAAAAAGAAGCCGAGAGTTGGAAAGGATAGCAAAACAAGCACACAAACAAATCCAAATCTCGTATTTATACTTTGCCACTGAGGTACCTAGTTACAACAGAAAAACTTCAGGATGAAAGGTGATCTCAGTGAGGTACGGATGAGTAGGAACTCAATCCGACTCCTCCCAGCCCTCTAGCTATAACCCCAGAATGGAGAGAATGGGAAATCCCAATCACATATCTGGTGAGAGGCAAAATGGAAATTAGTGACCTTGCCAGATGTGTGGCCACAAAAGAAGAAGCGATTTGTCTGTCTCATGATGGTGACTCCAGGTGTCTCAACTGCATACTGGAGAGGGAAGCAGAAGAAACCAGTGAGAATGAGTCTTCCCACAGATCAAGGGAGTAGAAAGGTCACACGCAATCTAAGGCATGTTCCCAGTCTAGGCAGACCACTCCCTGACCCCAATAACCTCAGGCCCTGCGTAGGTCTTTCCTGTCCCACACTGTACCTTATGAGTCTCCTGGACAGTGTTAAGATCAATTTCCAATATGTGGTTCTGCAGTCCACCAATGAGCAGAGTGCTACTGTCAGTCAGCAGGAGACTGTGCATATCCTCACTCTCATCCAGCCTGTAGGAGAGAGTAACAACTAAGGGGGTGAGGGTCTCAAAAGCTTCCAGTCCCTTGGCTTTCATTCTATGAGGGATTCTCTTTCCCAGGCCACAGCTGAGAAGCAACTTACAGATAATCAAATATAATGAGGCCCCCACGGGCCATATACTTGAGGTTGTTCTTGGTGAGAAAAAGGATACCATTCTCTAGGCTCTGGATCTGCCGAATGTCATCATTGCCATTGACCTGAAAGGATGAGTAACGCTCCAAGGCTGGACCAAAAAATGAAGTGGCATGGCCCTGTGGAGGAACAACAAGGGTGAATGCAAGTGCAGGGTCAATCCAGGTAAGATTAGGGACTAGATATTGCTCAGCTGGTCTTCATTCTGCCTAGCAGCAACTAGGGCATAGGAGAAGTCACTCATAGTTACATTTTATGCTTGTTTAATGATGTACAGAGAATTTCTGTAAACTCTATCTCATCTGAAAAAGTTGGTTAGAACAGTGCTCAGAAGATCAGGGGGAAAAAAAAATGAGGGATGTGAGTCCAACACTCTGGCAAGTATGGCTTTCTTATGTTCCATAGTCAAATTCAGTTTTACTTTTTCAAATCAGAACATGGCTCAGCTCTAGTTTATGGTGGTGCTAGGAACTGAAACTGGAATTTTGGAACTTCAGGCATGAAAGTTTTTTTAATGATTTTTTTTTAAGATTTATTTATTTTTTTTAAAGATTTTTTTAAGATTTATTTATTTTTTTAAAGATTTTATTTATTAATGAGAAAGAGGAGAGAAAGAACCAGACATCACTGTGGTACATGTGCTGCCAGGGACATGTTGAACTTGGGACCTCATGCTTGAGAGTCCAATGCTTTATCCCCTGCACCATCTTCCAGACCACAAGATTTTATTTATTTACTAATGAGAAGGATAGGAGAAAGAGAAAGAACCAGAGCATTATTCTGGTACATGTGCTGCTGGGGATTGATCTCAGGACTCCATGTTTGAGAATCTAATGCTTTATCCACTGTGCCACCTCCTGGACCACATTATTATACCATCTCTTCATAGTCTTTTTGTTTGTTTGTTTGTTTTAAATATTTATTTTATTTATTTATTCCCTTTTGTTGCCCTTGTTGTTTTATTGTTGTAGTTATTATTGTTGTTGTTGTTGGATAGGACAGAGAAATGGAGAGAGGAGGGGAAGACAGAGAGGAGGAGAGAAAGACACCTGCAGACCTGCTTCACCGCCTGTGAAGCGACTCCCCTGCAGGTGGGGAGCCGGGGTTCGAACCGGGATCCTTATGTCGGTCCTTGTGCTTTGCGCCACCTGCGCTTAACCCGCTGCGCTACAGCCCGACTCCCCATAGTCATTTTTTTTAAAGGTATACTAAACAACTAAACATTGCATAGTATCACTATATTTTCATTGTCCATTTTAGTGCTTAATCCAAATCTAGATCCCAGAGCTAGGTTTGGCACCTAGTAAGTGCTAAAAGAACACTGATTAAATAAATGTCAGATGGGGGTAGATAGCATTATGGTTATATAAACTGACTCTCATACCTGAGGCTCCAAACTTCCAGGTTCAATCCCGCACACCACCATAAACCAGAACTGAGCGGTGCTCTGGTTTTAAAAAAAAAAGTCTAAGTGGGGGCCAGGCAGCAGTGCACCTAGTTAAGTACACATATCACCAAACACAAGGATTCAGGTTCAAGCCCCACTCCCCACCTGCAGGGCAGATGCTTCACAGGTTGTGAATAAAATCTGCAGGTGTCTTTCTTTCTCTCTCCCCCTTTATCTTCCCTTCCCTCTCAATTTCTCTGTTCTGTCAACTAAAATAGAAAAAAAAAAAAATGGCTTCCTGGAGTGGTGGATTCATAGTGCCAGCATCAAGCCCCATCAACAGCCCTGGTGGCAATATAACAGGAAGGAGGGGCCATGTGGTGGTGTATCTGGTTAAGTGCTCACATTACTGTAAGCACAGACCCAGGTTCAAGCCCCTCGTCCTCATCTTCAAGAGTGGTAATGGCTGCATGTATCTCTCTTTCTATCTTCACCCCCCACTCAATCTCTCTGTCTCTATCTGATAATAAGTAAAAATCAAAAAAAAATTAAAACAGAAGGAAGGAAAGAAGCAAGGTCTAAAGGTTCTCTAGAGAACCAGAGTAGCACTTTGTTATATGTGGTTCCAGGGATCAAACCCAGGTTCTCACACAGACAAGCTCTGTTCTGCTAGTGAATCACCTTCATCTTTCAGTCTGGTAGACCGTAAGTGTAACTGCACTCTGCAATCACCTTGCTAATAAATGGGCATCTTTATCCTGTTGTTGTTGCCAAGACAAAACAACCCCCCCTTTTTTTTTTCCTAACTCACGCTCATCTCTCAAGCTCCAGTGTCACTTCCTTCTGCAGGTCCTCTGACCCCTTTCTGCTCTCCAGTGTAGTTTCACACTGGCACTTAGTGCCATGAAGAGATCTCTTTATGTCTTTTTTTCTCATTGTTCTGTAAATTCTTAAAGCCAAAGATTATGATTTGGTCAACTTTATTCCTTGGGCCTACCACAGCCACAGAAATGGATATTTTACCACCAAGAAAAAATCATTCTTTCTGCTGGGGGGGGGGGGGGGGGGACATTTTCATGCCCTGTGACAAATAGATTCTTAAAAATAAAAGTTTTGTTTTTATTTTATTACATATGCGAGAGTTTCATGTGTCGGAAAGAGACTAGCTAAAGCACCACTCTGGTATATGTGGTCCTAGAGATTGAGTCTGGAACCTCAGGCGTGCAGATCTGATGCTCTCTACCAGTTGAGATATTTCCCAAGCTTTTTTTTTTAGGAATGGCCTTCACTGATCAGGGCCATTCTTTTTTTTTTTTTTTTTTAATATTTATTTAATTTATTCCCTTTCTGTTGCCCTTATTGTTTTATTGTTGTAGTTGTTATTGATGTCATTGTTGTTGGATAGGACAGGGAGAAATGGAGAGAGGAGGGGAAGACAGAGAGGAGGAGAGAAAGATAGACACCTGCAGACCTGCTTCACCACCTGTGAAGCGACTCCCCTGCAGGTGGGAAGCCCGGGGCTCGAACCGGAATCCTTACACCGGTCCTTGTGCTTTGCGCCACCTGCGCTTAACCCACTGCGCTACCACCCGACTCCCTTAGGGCCATTCTTATTTATCATTTAAATAGAAATAGGGAGAGATACTGTAATGCACAGTTTCCTTTGCCATAGCAATTCTCATGAGGGGTCACGGCTAGAGTCTCGGCTGGGTGCGTGGCAATGCAGGCATCCTATCCAGTGAAATGTGTCTGCAGGACAGAAGGCAAATTAATAAGCCCTGTGGCTACAGGTAGCTCATGCTTTGCACACATGAGTTCTTGGGTGTGATCTCAGCACCACATATGAATGCATGATGCTCTGGTCTTTCCCTTTCATAAGAAGAAGATATAGATTAATGTTAAAAAATGAATAAGCCATGGTCCAGGAGGTAGTGCAGTGGATAAGGCACTGGACTCTCAAGCATAAGGTCCTGAGGTCAGTCCCTGGCAGCACACATACCAGAGTGATATTTGGTTCTCTCTCTCTCATAAATAAATAAATAAATAAATAAAACCTTCAATAAAAATGAATAAGCCGGGAGTCGGGCTGTAGAGCAGCGGGTTAAGCGCAGGTGGCGCAAAGCACAAGGACCGGCATGAGGATCCCGGTTCGAACCCCGGCTCCCCACCTGCAGGAGAGTCACTTCACAGGCGGTGAAGCAGGTCTGCAGGTGTCTATCTTTCTCTCTTCCTCTCTGTCTTCCCCTCCTCTCTCCATTTCTCTGTTCTATCCAACAACAACAACAATAATAACTACAACAATAAAACAACAAGGGCAACAAAAGGGAATAAATAAATAAAATTTTTAAAAAAAAGAATAAGCCAAGGGTAGCATATTATCTCTTACAAAATGTTTTGAGTTGCCTGGTATATTGGCAATATGAATATATTTTTCAGGAGAGTAGCAGGTATTGAACCCAAAGTAGTCTCATACTGGGAAGTATATATTTAACACTGAGTTATGTCCCCAAACAGGATATAAGTTTTTAAAACTTAACACTGGTGGTCCAGAGGTGGCGCAGTGATAAAGCATTGGACTCTCAAGTGTGAGGTCCTGAGTTCAATCCCTGGCAGCACATGTACCAGAGTGATGTCTGGTTCTTTCTCTCTCTCCTCCTATCTTTCTCATTAATAAATAAATAAATAAATAAATAAATAAAATATTTTAAAAAAACACAAAAAACTTAACACTGATGAGCCAGAGAGATAGTTCATCATGGTCGAGCACAGGATTTGTAAAACTGAGGTCCCAGAAGTCCCAGGTTCAATTTGTGGCAACAGCACCAGTCAGAATTGAGTGATGCTATGGTTTTTCTCAAACACACACACACACACACACACACACACTTTCTCTCTCTCTCTCTCTCCCTCTCTCCCTCTCTCTAAAACAGCAGCCTAGTAGCTAGAGCTTTGGACTTAAAAGAATGACGTCCCCAGTCTGACCCTTGGAATCACATAGACGAGAGTGATACTCTGACTCTACTCCTTTGTTTCTTTCTTTTTTCTTTTTTAAAGATTTTATTTACTTATTCATGAAGATAGGAGAGAGAGGGGGGTGTGAAGGAGAGAGGAAGAACCAGTTTGATCTTGTCTTTCAGCTCCTTGTTTCTCATAAGTTTTCTTTTTCTTTTGTAATTTTTAAAAAAGATTTTGTTTATTAATGAGAAAGACAGGAGGAAAGAGATTGAGGGAAAGAGGGAACCAGACATCACTCTGGCACATGTGCTGCCGGGGACTGAACTCTGGACCTCATGCTTGAGAGTCCAGTGCTTTTATCCACTGCACCACCTCCTGGACCACGATTCTACTTATTTCTGTTGTAGTAAAAATTAAGTAAAGGGGGGAGTCGGGAGGTAGCGCAGTGGGTTAAGCGCACATGGCACAAAGCGCAAGGACTGGCGTAAGGATCCTGGTTCGAGCCCCCAGCTCCTCACCTGCAGGGGAGGGGGAGTCACTTCACAGGTGGTGAAGCAGGCCTGCAGATGTCTTATCTTTTTCTCCCTCTCTCTGTCTTTCCCTCCTCTCTCCATTTCTCTCTGTCCTATCCAACAACGATGACAACAACAGCAATAATAACTACAGCAATAAAAAAAAACAAGGGCAACACAAGGGAAAATAAATAAATATAAATTTTTTTAAATTAAGGGGCCAGGCAGTGGCACACCTGGATAAGCACACACACATTTCAGAGCACAAGGACCCAGATTCAAGGCCCGAGTCTCCACCTGCAGTGGGAAAGCTTCACAAGTGGTGAAGCAGGGTTGCAGGAGTCTATCTCTCCCTCTCTGTCTTTCCCTCCCCTCTAAATTTCTCTCTCTCAAATAAAATAAAATAAAATGACTCATAAAAAAAAAAGGATCCGGGGAGTCGGGCTGTAGCGCAGCGGGTTAAGCGCAGGTGGCGCAAAGCACAAGGACTGGCATGAGGATCCCGGTTCGAACCCCGGCTCCCCACCTGCAGGGGAGTCGCTTCACAGGCGGTGAAGCAGGTCTGCAGGTGTCTATCTTTCTCTCCTCCTCTCTGTCTTCCCCTCCTCTCTCCATTTCTCTCTGTCCTATCCAACAATGACAACAACAATAATAACTACAACAATAAAACAACAAGGGCACAAAGGGAATAAATAAAATAAATATTTTTTTGAAAAAAGGATCTGATCCTTTAAAAAAAAGTAAGTAAATAGATCACAGCCTGGCTGAAAAAGAACTTAAAACCATGAAGTTGGGCCAGTGAAATAGGCCACTTGGATAGCGTGCCACCTTGCCAGATGCACAACCCAGGTGAGAGACCATTCCCCACCACGTTGAAGGCTTCAGTGCTATGGACTCTTTCACTTTCTGTATGCCTTTCTACTTCCCTCTCTAACTGGTAACAACAAAAACTGTGAAGTCCAGACTTCAGTCCCCAGCACAGCATGTACCAGAGTGATGCTCTAGTTCTTTTGCTCATAAACAAACCAAGGGCCTGGGTAATGGCGCACCTGATTGAGCACACGATACATGCACAAGAACCTAGGTTCAAGTCCCCACCTTCTGGGGAAAGCTTCGTGAGCAGTGAAGCAATGCTGCAGGTGTCTCTCTCTCTCTTCTTTCCTCTCAATTTTTATCTCTATCCAATAAATAATAAATACAAAATTTAAATATGTTTTAAAATAAATTAAAAAATTAACATTGAGGGTGGGGGAGATAGCATAATGGTTATGCAAAGCCTGAGGCTCCAAGGTCTCAGGTTCAATACATCACACCACCATTAAGTCAGAGCTAAGCGGTGCTCTGATCAAATAAATAAACAAATAAATAAATAAAATTAATTAACATTGAGCAGGTTGGGAGGTGGTTCATTAGAATTAAATTCTCAAGCGTGAAGTCCTGAGTTCAATTCCTAACATTATATGTGCCAAAGTGATGCTCTGGTTCTCCTTTGCTCATTAACAAATAAATCTTAAAAAAAAATAATGGGGTCGGGTGATAGCTTAGAGGGTTAAGCACACGTGGCGCGAAGCACAAGGACCAGTGTTCCAGCCCCCAGCTCCCCACCTGCAGGGGAGTCGCTTCACAGGCGGTGAAGCAGGTCTGAAGGTGTCTTTCTCTTCCCCCTCTCTGCCTTCCCCTCCCCTCTCCATTTCTCTCTGTCCTGTCCAACAACATTAATAACCACAACAATAAAACAACAAGGGCAACAAAAGGGAAAATAAATAAATATTAAAAAAATAAAATAACAATGAGGGGCCAGGTGGTGGCGCACCTGGTAGAGCGCACATGTTACAAAGCTCAAGGATGGGCCGAGTGGTGGTGCAACTGGTTGAGTGTACAAGTTATAATGTGCAAGGACCCGGGTTTGAGCCCTCAGTCCCCACCTGCAGGGGGAAAGCTTTGCGAGTGGTGAAGCAGGGCTGCAGGTGTCTGTCTCTCTCCCTCTTTATCTCCTCCTTTCCTCTCGATTTCTGGCTGTGTCTAGCCAATAAATAAGTAAAGATATAATAAGAAATTTTAAAGATGATAATAAAACTTGAAAAAAAAAAAAGCTCAAGGACCTGGGTTCAAGCCTCTGGTCCCCACCTGCAGGGGGAAAGCTTCACAAGTGGTGAAGCAGTGTTGCAAGTGTCTCTCTGTCTCTCCCTTTGTATCTCCTCCTTCCCTCTCGATTTCTGGTTGTCTCTATCCAATAAATAAATAAATAAAGATAATAAAATTTTAAAAAATAACATTGATAACTACTTCAGAGATTAAAATCAGAGAGGAAAGTGATTCTATGTAAATACACGTATAATATGTTCTACAGTTATAAAAACAGGAAACCGAAGAGTACATTAAATACAGGATTTGGATGACTACAGACTAAATGATAGGTACACTTATCAAAATTAATCAAAGCATGGAATGGGCAAATTGTGGTAAAAGTGGTACACCTTTTGGGAAGAACTATGTGACTAACCCCTTGATCCTATGACTTTTTTTTTTTCTCCCTCCACTCCTCTCGGTTTCTCAGAGACCCAGTAACTCACCACCTCAATTCAGTTCTGGTTCCCTGTAAAATAGCTACCTTCTGGCTAAAATCAGATAAAAAGACCTTATGGGGGGGCCAGGTGGTGCTGCATCTGGTTGAGTGCACACATTACAGTGCACAAAAACCTGAGTTCAGGCCCCTGGTCCTCACCTGCAGGGGGGAAGCTCCACAGGTGGTGAAGCAGTGCTGCAGATGTCTCCCTTCCACTCCACATTTATCTCCCCCTCCCTTCTCAACTGCTCTCCTTTTCTAACCAAATAGAGAAAATATTTTTAAAATAAATAAAATAAAATAAAAAGACCTCCTTACAAAGGGGTATAGTCCTTACCCCATGGCTTCCCACCCAAAGCATCTCCTCGTGCAAATCAAAGTGGGAGACGGAGACAGGCACGCCCACTTCGGCCACCACACTGTGCAATTCAGAGTAGACACCTTCCATTATATGCACTGATTCCTGGACTGGAAGAGCCTCCAAGGCCACTCCCTCTGGGTCCAGCTCCACATTCTGTAGCAGACTTGGGTTCAGATGCGCATCCAAGACAGGGTCCAGGGCAGAATGCATTGCTGGGGCATATTCTGCCAGTCCAGGGTCCAGACCCTCGAAGTTCATGATGATGGAAGCCAATTAAACCTGGGTCACACCCTCCCTAGTCACAGACTGTATAGGTGTCTGACCAAGTCTGCAGCAGGATAGCATCAGTGGGCCTAGAAGGGATATCCTGGCCTGCAAAGGGAAAACAAGTAGCTGAGCCAGGGGTTGGCCTTGCATTTAATGTGTTACAGGTTACAAGGTAAGAGAAGATCATGAGAATGCCAACAGGGAGTGAAGTCTGATGCAGATGGGCAGGTCAGAGGAGGGAGAGGGCTTTACCTTTTCTACTCTAGGTCCTCTGTATGCCCCGCCACCCCACCATCTAATATTTGACTTCCTCTTCACCTCACTCGGCCTGCTCACTTGTCTGGTTCACCACTGAACCATCAGTACATGGGACAGAAACTGTGGGACACAGGAGGTAGAGAGGAGGCTACAGTGCTTGTTTCCTAAAATTAGGGGGTGGGGGTAGAGGGGATTGGCTGGGAGGGGGTGGGGGGTGGGTGAAGTCGGCTTCCCAGAGTCCTCTGCAGTGTTACCCAGGATTCTCCAGAGGAAAATAAAATAACCAGCTACCCACAATTGGGGCGGGGGTAGAGGGGAGGTGATGGAAATAGCTAGTTACCCAGAATTCTCTGGGGGCGCCAGAGAAATAAATTACCCAGAATTCTTCCCCTCCGGCGGGGCGGGATTAGGGCGAGGGTCAGATGTGTTCCTGGGCTGCTTACAGGAATTGGGCCATTACCAAGATTTCTCCATGGCGGATATTTTGGAGCGCGTGGAATTAAAACGAGTAGGGGGAGAGCACCGCCGTCAGCTCCGCGGGAAATTCCAGTTTCCCCAATTCACCCCCGCGCCTCAGGCTCAACCTAACACAGTGGCGGAGAGGAAGGCGGGCGCCCTGCCGCAGCTTCCTATCGGGAAGGGCTGGGGCACATCTGAGCCAATCCGAGGGGGCCGACTCCGCGGGCAGCGTGTGACGTAGCCGCGGGGCAAAGCCGAGAATGACGGGGCGCGGGAAGGGACAAAAAGAGCCAGGCCCCGCCCTCTTTCAGGGTTGCTTTGATGCTGTCTCCCTGCACCACCCCCCCCCCTTTTTTTAAAGCATTCGTAGTACTAGGTGAGAGCGCTTTCTTGGAAAGCGAACTTTAATGTTACCTATAACTCTAGAAACTAGAATAGGGCCAAGGCTAAATACTGGGGTTGGAAAGCTGGATATTCCCAGTTTGACCTGGTCCGTGCCTTCCTCCCGTGATCTTGTCTGTGAATCGCCTCCTACAACCCTCTTACTCGCTGGCATTTTCTATGGTTTCCAGACATGTGAGAAAGAGAGAGAGAAGAGGAATGGGAGCGGCTGGCAGATTTCTGACAAGGCACTTTTTTTTCTTCTTCTTTTTTTTTTTTTAACTTTCAAAAGACTTGTTACATGAGAGTTTCACTTGAGATGGGTAGGAAGAAAGAAACAAGCCAGACAGTGAAGTAAGGAAGTAGACAACTATGGGATGATTTCACTAATGTGGAATATAGAGAATTGAAACACATAACCTTGAAAAAAGAAAAAAAAATATATGTAGTCAACCCATATCTATGACCTTAGGAGAACTATAGCGATTACCATTGGAAGAGGGGTAGGGGCATAGACCTTTAGTGGTGGGAGTGGTGTGGAATTATCCTCCCATTATCTTACAATATTGTAAATCACTAATAAAAACTACACACACACACACACACACACACACACACACACACACACACACACACACACACACACACACACACACTTGCCAGAGCACCTCTCTGACACATGCAGTGCCAAGGACTGATTGGGAATCTCAGGCATACAAGCCCAGTACTCTACTAGTTCAGCCCATTCCCCACCTACAGGATCCAATTAACCTTATCTTTACAGTTCTAAACGCATCCATTTACCTGAAACTCCCAACCATGATTATTCCTTCCACAGAGGCTCTGATAATATTCCCAGGAAACAAGACACTTCTGCTATCAAATTCCCCTGGGCATCATCCTCAGAGGGCAGGGGCACACGAACAGAGACCGAGACGTTTGTCTTCCCAAAACTTAGGGAAACCACTTTTTTTTTTTTTGCCTCCAGGGTTATCACTGGGGCTCGGTGCCTGCACTACAAATCCACTGCTCCTGGAGGCCATTTTGCCCATTTTGTTGCCCTTGTTGTTGTTATTGTTGGCTATTGCTGTTGTTATTGGATGGGACAAAGAGAAATCGAGAGAGGAGGGGAAGACAGAGGAGAGACCTGCTTCACTGCTTGTGAAATGATGCCCCTACAGGTGGGGTCTGGGGTGGGGGGCTCAAACCTGATCCTTATGCAAGTCCTTTGGCTTCCTGCTGCTACCCCCCAGCCCCCAAGCCACTTTCTTTGGCTTGAGTTTGACTTACTTTGGAGTAGGACCTGGTTGTGAGATGTCACTTTAGTTTTCTTTCTTAGATATGTTTATTAATGAGAGAGGAAGTTCAAGCCCCTGCCTCCACCTGCAGTGGGGAAGTTCAGGAGTGGTGAAGTAGTTACAGGTGTCTCTCTGTTTCTCTCCTGCTCTATCTCCTCCTTCCCTCTCAATTTCTCTTTGTTTCTGTGCAAAATAAATAAATAAATAAATAAATAGTATTAATAAGGTGGTCCAGGAGGTAGCACAGTGGATAAAGCATTGGACTCTCAAGTATGAGGTCCTTAGTTCAATCCCCTGCAGCACATATACTAGAGTGATGTGTGGTTTTTTTTCTCTCCTTCTATAAATAAATAAAATCTTAAATTATTAAAAAAAACAAACTACTAATGTAAAAGGGAGTACCAGAGCTTCACTCTGGCACATGCGATGCTGGGAATGGAACTCAGAATCTATCTCGTACTTGAGGGTTCAACAGTTTATTCACTGCACCACCTCCCAGGCTGCTTGGTTAGCTTCTAAAAATCTACAATAAAGGATTTATTTGATAAAACTCCTATGAAGAATACAGTGTTAAAACCTCTCGTGCTGTGAGGTGGCACAGTGGATAAGGCATTGGACTTTCAAGCAGGAGATCTTGGGTTCGGTCCCCGGCGGCACATGTACCAGAGTGATGGCTGGTTCTCTCTCTCCTATCATTTCTCACGAATAAATAAATAAAATCTTAAAAACAAAAAAACCTCTCTCTCTCTCTCTGCTGGTAATTGGTACAGTGTTAAAACCTCTATCTCTCGGGAGTCGGGCTGTAGCACAGTGGGATAAGCGCAGGTGGCGCAAAGCACAAGGACCGGCATAAGGATCCCGGTTCGAAACCCGGCTCCCCACCTGCAGGGGAGTCGCTTCACGGCTGGTGAAGCAGGTCTGCAGGTGTCTGTCTTTCTCTCCCCCTCTCTGTCTTCCCCTCCTCTCTCCATTTCTCTCTGTCCTATCCAACAACAACAATAATAACTATAACAATAAAACAACAAGAGCAACAAAAGGGAATAAATAAATAAAATAAATATTTAAAAAATAAAAAAAAAAATTAAAAAAAAAAAAAAAACCTCTATCTCTCTTCTGGTAGTAAAACCCCCTGAATTTAGACTTTAGGATGCAGAGGGGCCCAAGACTCAGTGGTCATAAACTGAAAGAAAAACACTTTAACTTAGGAAGTCTCTCAGACTACAGCCAGGGGAGGTGATGTAGGGGTAGAACACAGGATTTACATTTGTAGGGCCCTTAGCTCTCTGCCATTAAATATAAAGATAGAATTGTGCTCTGGTTTCTTTCACTAAATCATAATAGTTTTTTTCTTTCTTCTTCTTCTTTTTTTTTTTGGGGGGGGGTAAGGATATAAAAATAGATCATCTGGATAATGCACCTGATATGTCATGTTTAGTTAGAGCCCAGGCCTCCATCACAGTGAAGGAAGCTGGGGTGCTATGGTGCCTTTTCTTTTCTCTGTATATATCTGAAAATGTTCCTGGCAATGTCCTGGTGACGAAAAAAAAAAGTTCCACATTGTGATTTCACAGGTTGCTCGATCTAAAAATGTCACAAAAACATGGATTCTAAGAGATTGAAGCAGGTTTTATGCTTCCTATGCTTTGAGAGAGATTTTACAAAGCCATACAGTTACAGAGCCCCAGACACTCAGAGGTAGCTGGGCTGGGCAAATTATATATAAAGTTTTTTTTTGTCTTTTTTTTTAAATTTCTTTATTGGGGAATTGATGTTTTACATTTGACAATAAATACAGTAGTTTGTACATGCATAACATTTCTCAGTTTCAGTTTCCACATAACAATACAACCCCCACTAGGTCCTCTGAAGGACCTGTATTCTCCCCACCCACCCACCCCAGAGTCTTTTACTTCGCTGCAGTACACCAAAGATGCTCTTATAACCACTGAGATTATCTTCATCAGAATATCTGGTCACTTAGCCCTATGTTCTGAGGAAGTTAGCTATTTCTGCATTCATCTGCAATATGAGAATAATAAAAGTATCAACTTCATTGAGTTATCATAAGATTTTAAAAGTTAATACAATAAAAATACTTGAGGTTGTATTGTTATATGGAAAACTGGGAAATGTTATACATGTACAAACTATTTACTGTTGAATGTAAAACATTAATTCCCCAATATAGAAATTAAAAAAAAAAAGGAAAAAAAGTGCTTATGAGCTAGGGAGATGGTAACGGTTCTGCAAAAGACTTTCATGCCTGACGCTCTGCAGTCCCAGGTTCAATCCCCAACACCATACACCAGAGCTGCTCAGTGCTCTTGTCTCTCACCAATTAAAATAAATAAATATATATATTTTTTTTTTAAAAAAAACGCTTAAACCAAGTACTTGGCATAAAGTGAGAGTTGGATATATATATTAACAATTATTATTAACCACCTAGGGGAATCTCAGCTGAATTTGAAGTCTGGGCATCCAACTGAACATGGCTGTTTAAAAAGAGCCTCTTGTGAGTATGATTTGCGTAACTGTTGAAGTCCAGCTGACGTCAAGGGCTACCCGTAGCTCCAGGTCAGATCTAGGCCTGGAAGTAATTCCTGCCACACAACAGTCCCACTATTGTCCCACCAACCTTGCTTCCTACCCAGCACCAGGAAGTGAAACAAAGAGACTCCAGTGCATCCAACTCACCCTCCTCCCTCTCACCCCATCCCCCAGGTTCCACTTCCTCCTTTTCACCTTTTATTTCCCATCCTTTAGGACTCCTAGAATGAGAATAAGAAGTGGGAAGCATATAAAAGATATTGTACACAGGTGAAATAAACTCCCCCACTTTCCCTACACACCTATTTTCTTACTGTTTGTGTCTACCACTCAAACTGAGATAACCTCTAATGCTTGAAATGTTTTATCTCAAGAGTGGATTTACCAGAGTCGTAGTATTTGAATCAGAAGTTTCATTGGGCAGTTCTGAGTAGGTCTAAGGGAAAGAAGACCTCTGTGCAGGGTAAATTTTTCAGAGAAGGGTTAACCTCCTGGGGGAGGCTTTGGGAGCCATCTGTGTGGTCACCCATGGCCTCATTCTGACGTCCAAACTGTTCTGGGACCCTCCACTGGGGCTGGGACAGTCCCAGATCTGGACCACCCTCCACTCCCACACCCAACCTCACACTCTCAGCTGTTTCACTGGATGTTGCATCAGTGAGAATGATGAAATCATTGTCAGTGGATTTTACCCATAGATGCAACAGGCTGAAAGACAGGACAGGGTCACTGATACTGTATACCTTCAATTATCCCATACTGAACTCCTTAGCCATGGGGTAGGGGCTGGGTATTGGGATAAGGCTGGAATTCCAACCCTTACAGTGGCATCCCTAGAGAACCTACCTAAACTCCCACAGAGCCTATGAAAAAGACATATATATATATATATATAGATAGATAGATAGATAGATAGAGATAGAGAGAGAGAGAGAGAGAGGGAGAGAGTTTCAGGAGCACTGCTCCATTATATGCAGAGATTGGAGGGCAAACCCAATGTCTCAGACATGCAAAGAAAGTGCTCTACCTGTCTACTTCCTTGCCCATTTAAAAAAATTCCTTTTTAATTTTTTTTTTTTTTATCAGAGCACTTATCAGTTCTGGCTTATGGTGGTGCAGGAGATTGAACCTGGGACTTTGGAGCCTCAGGCATGAAAGTCTCTGCATAATCATTAAGCTATCTACCCCCACCCAAGAAAATTCCTTTTTATAAAAAATAATTAATGAAAGAAAGTCAAGACACCATTCTATCCCAAAGCAAATACACTCCCAGGGATGGAACTCAGGCATGCAAGTTCTGCATTCTACCACTGAGCCACTCTGTTCTGTTCTGTCTTTTTATTCAGTTCCACAGATAAAACCAAGGTCTTGTGCATGCACATTACCACTGAGCTACCTTCCACCCAATTTTTTCCCCCTTTTTTATTTTTAGAATGAGAGAGTGCAGCCTGGAAGAAGGCATGGTGGGTGAAGTATTGGACTCTCAAACATGAGGTCACAAGTTCAGTCCCAGGCATTGCATTCGCCTGAGTGATGCTGTTTCTCTTTCATTAATTAATAAACTATATATGTGTGTGTGTGTGTGTGTGTGTGTGTGTGTGTGTGTGTGTGTGTTTAGATAGATGCAGAGAAGGAGAGTGAAAGAAACCATGGCACCAAAGCTTCCTTCAGTGTAGTAGGGACCAGACTTGAACCTGGTTGTGCAAATGGCAAAGCAGCACACTATCCAAGTGAGCATTTTGCTAGTCCTAAAATATTACAGAGAGGGGGCTGGGCGGTAGCGCAGCAGGTTAAGTGCATGAGGAGCGAAGAGCAAGGACGCCTGCGTAAGGATCCCGGTTTCAGTCCCCGGCTCCACACCTACAGGAGAGTCGCTTCATAGGCGGTGAAGCAGGTCTGCAGGTGTCTATCTTTCTCTCCCCCTCTTTGTCTTCCCCTCCTCTCTCCATTTCTCTCTGTCCTATCCAACAACGAACAACAACAATAATAACCACAATAAGGTTACAACAAGGGCAGCAAAAGGGGAAAAAATGGCCGCCAGGAGCAGTGGATTCATGGTGCAGGTACTGAGCCCCAGCAATAACTTTGGAGGCACACACACACAAAATATTAGAGAGAGAGAGACAGAAAGAGAGGAAGAGAGTGAGTCAAACACCCCCACCACCCACGGAGTTCTTGCTGCTCCTATATAGTGCCAAGGATCAAACCCAGAGTCACACACATAAAACTGGACCACTATTGTTGGGGAGTCAGAGATTTCTTAGCGACTCTCTCCCTCCAACAACCTTCCCAACCTCCATGGGTGAGTGTCTTTTTTTTTTAACCAGAGCCCTGCTTAGCTCTGGTTTATGGTAGTGCAAAGGACTGAACCTGGAACTTTGGAACCTCAGGTAAGAGAGTCTTTTTGCATAACCATTATACTACCTACTTTTCTTATACTGTTTTCTTTTTCTTTTTTTCTTTTTTTTAAATATTTTATTTATGAGAA
Organism: Erinaceus europaeus; assembly: GCF_950295315.1. NCBI lineage: Eukaryota > Metazoa > Chordata > Mammalia > Eulipotyphla > Erinaceidae > Erinaceus > Erinaceus europaeus. The sequence goes on along the minus strand of NC_080168.1, from coordinate 107,680,650 downwards.
AGATAGGACGAGAGAGAAAGAACCAGACATCACTCTGGCACATGTGCTGCCGGGGATTGAACTCGGGACCTCATGCTTGAGAGTCCAAAGCTTTATCACTGCGCCACCTCCCGGACCACTCTTGTACTGTGTTTTCAACAGAGAAAAAGAAGCTAGCTTATTCTGAGACTGAGGATATCAGGTGGAAATCAGACTTCTGAGTCTGGCCAATTTGAGTTGGTCATCCAGGAAGGACGATGTGAGGAGATAGGTTTGGTAAAGGGGAGGGCATAGCTTTGAGAGGCAAAAAGAAAAGGAAAAAGTTAAAACAGGAAGGAACTTGAGACTAGGTTCATTTAAATATTCATTACTTATACCCTGTCCCTTTCTACCACCATTTGTATTCCTGGAGAGCATTACACATTATGTCCCATCCTAAACCTCTAGCCACACCAACCACACGACTCATTTCCCCTGTAACTGAGGCTGTATACCTGGGCTCCCCATGGAAGGGGATGATGCAGGGAGGGGAATCCCACCTGCTGTGAGTCACCTAGTAATATAAAGGGCGGGTCATAGAGTGCAGGGACCTTAAAAAGAGCCACAGAGGAGGGGAGGATAACAACAGGAAGCAGTTCAGCACTGAACAAAAGAAGGAACAAATTCAGAGACATATAGAACAGAAAATCAGGCTCAGAGCAAAGGGAAGTGGCCAGGGGTTCCACAAGGACTGGTGCAAGGCAGAGAATCAACCAGATCTGAGTAGCAGGCAACAAGAAGATGGGAAGCAAAGCTGTGCTGCTGCTGTTGTTGCTGACACTGCTGCCATGGACCTCTCAGGGCCGGGTGGTGCCTGGGGACAGCCCTGCCTGGGGGCAGTGCCAGCAACTCTCACAGAAGCTCTGCACACTGGCCTGGAGTGCACACTCACCAATGGAACATGTGGTAAGTGGCAACCTCTGGGATCAAACAGGATCCTATCCAACCCCTCCGAGGAGGATGCAATGGAAGATTCTGAGGTCTTAGGTGGAAACTAGACTGAAGGCCATTGGAGTAGGAGGAAGGACAGGTGAAGTGGGTTACTGTTAGTATCTTGAGCCTGAGTACAATACAAATCGGGTTTTAAAGGACTTGCTTTTTGATTCTTCCCACCCTCTCTTCCATTCCAGGATCTACCTAGAGAAGAGGGAGATGATGAGACTGCAGATGATGTCCCTCATATCCAGTGTGGGGATGGCTGTGATCCTCAAGGACTCAAAGACAACAGTCAGGTACTAAGATATGCATGGGCTACAAGGAACTGGGGTTGGGAGCATAGCTGGATACCATGATTAATTAGTAGAACTAGATGTCCTGATATGTTCAGGCTGCTATTGCCAAATACCAGACTGGGTGGATTATAAGGAGTAAATATTTATTTCTGTTTGAAGACTGAGATTTGGAGATCAGAGCATCATTGGGGTGGGCTGAGGACTCTCTTCTGGTTTGTAGATTTTTCACTGTGCTCTCACATATTAGAAAGTCTGGGGCTGGGGCTGCATGGTGGTGCACCTGGTTGAGTGCACATGATACAATGCACAAGGACCCAGGTTTGAGTCCCCCAGCCCCTCCCTTCATGGTGAAAGCTTTGCAAGTGGTGAAGCAGGGCTGCAGGTGTCTCTCTGTCGCTCTCCCTCTCTATCACCCTCTTTCTTCTCAATATCTGGCTGTCTCTACCTAATAAATACATACAAATTTAAAAAAATAAAAAAGAAGCTTCTGGTCTCCAATTAAAAAAAGTTCAAGGTATCTCTGTGGGCTCGCTCTGTCTCTTCTTGCCTCCATGGTTATCGTTGGGACTCTGTGCCAATACTACGAATCCATTGCTCCTGGTGTCTGCTCCCCCCCCCCATTTTATTAGATAGGAGAGAGAGAAATTGAGATGGGAGGGAGAGAGAGAGAAGAGAGAGACACCTGAAGACCTGCTTCACTACTTGTGAAGCGACTGCCCTGCAGGGGGAGCCAGGGGGCTCAAACTGGGATCCTTGTGAGGGTCCAACCATGGGATCTCTCTTACTTTCCTTCTCTCTGTGAGTCTTTTTAAAAAAATATTTCATTAATGAGAAAGATAGCAGGAGGAGAGAAAGAACCAGACATCACTCTGATACATGTGCTGCCAGGGATTGAACTCAGAACTTCATGTTTGAGAGTTCAATGCTTTATCCACTGCACCACCTCCTGGACCACTCTCTGTGAGTTAAAAAAATTATTTTAATTATCTTTATTTATTTATTGGATAGAGAGAGTCAGAAATCGAGATGGAAGGGGGAGATAGAGAGGGTGAGAGACAGAGAGACACCTGTAGCACTGCTTCACCACTTGTGAAACTTTCCCCCTGCAGGTGGGGACTGGGGGCTCGAACCTGGGTCCCTGCTCTGTGTAACATGTGCGCTCAACCAGGTGCACCACCACCTGGCCCCCAGTTTTTTCCCCTTTATTTATTTTTATATTTATTTCCCCTTTTGTTGCCCTTGTTTTTTTATTACTGTTGTAGTTATTGTTGTTGTTGATGTCGTCATTGTTAGATAGGACAGAAAGAAATGGAGAGAGGAGGGGAAGACAAAAAGGGGGAGAGAAATATATACACCTGTAGACCTGCTTCACCACCTGTGAAGTTTTTTTCCCCTTTAATTGCCACTAGGATTAATGCTGGAGCTTGCTGCGGGTATTATGAATCCACTGCTCCTGGCGGCCATATTTTCTTTCTTTTTTTTTTCCTGTTATTTGATAGAACAGAGAGAATTTGAGAGGGAAGAGGAAGATAGGGAGATAGATACCTGCAGACTTGCTCCACTACTCATGAAAAGTCCCCCCTGCAGGTGAGAAATAGGGGCTCAAACCGGGTCCTTATGCATGGTAATATGTACATTCAACCGGGTGTGCCACTGCCTACCTCCCCTTTCTGTAAACCAGAGCACTGCTTGTCTCTGGCTTATAGTGGCGCTGGGGATTGAATCTAGGACATCTGAGCCTCAGGCATGAAAGTCTTTTGGATAGCCACTATGCTATCCTATGCTATTTCCCAGGCAAAGTCTCTTTATAAGAGTACTAATTCAGGGAGTCGGGCGGTAGCACAGCGGGTTAAGCACAGGTGGCGCAGGTGGCGCAAAGTGCAAGGACCGGCGTAAGGATCCCGGTTTGAGCCCCCGGCTCCCCACCTGCAGGGGAGTCCCTTCACAGGCGGTGAAGCAGGTCTGCAGGTCTTTCTCTCCTCCTCTCTGTCTTCCCCTCCTCTCTCCATTTCTCTCTGTCCTATCCAACAACAATGACATCAGTAACAACAACAATAAAAAGTTGGGAAAAGAGAGTACTAAATAAATAAAATAAGTATTAGAAAAAAAAAAAGAGGACTAATTCAGTTCATGAGGGCTCTAACTTCACGAGCTCATCACTTCCTGAAGGCTCCACCTCCACTTCTTTTTTTTTAAATATTTTATTTTATTTATTTATTCCCTTTTGTTGCCTTTGTTGTTTTATTGTTGTAGTTATTATTGTTGTTGTCGTCGTTATTGGATAGGACAGAGAGAAATGGAGAGAGGAGGGGAAGACAGAGAGGAGGAGAGAAAGACAGACACCTGCAGACCTGCTTCACCGCCTGTGAAGCGACTCCCCTGCATCCACCTCCACTTCTTAAGGGTCAGGATTACATGTGAATTTTGTGGGAACTTAAACATCCAGACTATAGTTTTATTTAAGTATGGCAAAGAACTGTGTGGTAGGAGGTAGGGGTGAACAGAATAGGAAGAGGTATCCATTTTCTTTCATTGCTCTTCTCTCCCCAGTACTGTTTGCAGAGGATCCACCAGGGCCTGGTTTTTTATGAGAAGCTGCTGGGCTCAGACATCTTCACTGGGGAGCCTTCTCTGCTCCCTAATGGCCCAGTGGAGCAACTTCATGCCTCCCTACTAGGCCTCAGGCAACTCTTGCAGGTATGAACTAGGGATCCAGAGTCTGAAGTCTGGCATGTATCAGAGATACGGGCTGGAATGGTGAAGGACCTAGAGTTTCCTTTAATTGTATCTTGTGTCCTTTCAGACTAATGGCCGCCCTGGGGAGACTGAGCAGACTCCAAGCCCCAGTCCCAGCCAGCCATGGCAGCGTCTCCTTCTCCGCTTCAAGATCCTTCGCAGCCTCCAGGCTTTTGTGGCTGTAGCTGCCCGGGTCTTTGCCCATGGAGCAGCAACCCTAAGCCCCTAGAGCCAACAGCTAAGGCTGGCACCCAAATGACCATGACTTAGCTGGCTAAAATGAATCCGTCAGCACAGGTTGAATTAGCTCATCAACTCTAATGGGACTTGTATTACTTGAATAGTTGCCAGTACTAATTTATACTGTCCTATGACAAAGTTTAATATTTATTAGGTGAGAAGGGAAAATTGGGATTATTTATCCTCAAGGTGGCAGTTGGGGGAGGAGGATTATTTATTATATTTATATTGACCTATATGCTTCCCCCCCCCCCCTTCAATAAAGTCATATATATATATGGCTGAGTCTAATCTCTAAGCTTGGCTGGGAAAAACAAACAGAATGGAGTGGTCCAGGAGGTGGAGCAGTGGATAAAGCATTGGACTCTCAAGCATAAGGTCCCACGTTCAGTCCCTGGCAGCACATGTACCAGAGTGATCTGGTTCTCTCCCTGCCCCCCCCCCCACTTTCCTCCTAGCTTTCTCATTAAAATAAAATCTTTTAAAAAAAGAGAGGGCAGGGTAGATAGCATAATAGTTATGCAACAGACTCACATGCCTGAGACTCCAAAAGTTCCAGGTTCAATCCCCCATACCACCATAAGCCACAGCTGAGCAGTGCTCTGGTGTTTCTCTCTCTCTCTGCATTTCTCTCAAAAATAAAATAAGTATTAAAAAGAGAGAGAGCAAATTTAATGGGATTATAACTGGGAAGTGTGGCTTGGGATAGGCAAAATAGCTGTCTTGGGTAGTATACTTCTTGGCTATGTGCACCATTCAGGTTTGAACCTGACTTCTACTGTATTCAGGGATGCTTTGGTTCTGTGGTTTCTTTCCCTCTGTCTTTGCCTGCCTGTCTCTCTTTTGCTATCTGAAAAAGAGAGCCTGGAGCAGTGAAGTCCCAGAGGTGACTAAAAAAAAGCATATTTGGCCAAAAGTAGGAATCTTGATCACTGCAGGATCAAAAGTCAAGAGTTTTTTTGAGCAATAAGGACATTCCAAGAAGATGAAGGTAAATCCCCCAGACTAACAGGATTCTCCCTTAAGGACTATCTGTAGTCCCTTCTAGAAGGGAGTTTGATTGTCCAAGGGGAGCCTTTGAAAGAGAAAAGGAAAGGCCTGATGACCATTTTTCTTCATTTTAATCATAGTCACATTAAAAAGGCAGGGGGTTGGTTTGGCTAGGGAAGGTAATGGTTATGCAAAAAGTTGTCATGTATGAGGCTCCAAGTTCTCAGCTTTGAGAGCTGAGCAGTGCTCTGGGGAAAAAACAAAACTACACACAAACAGGGGTTTTAGAGTTGTAAAGGCCCTACATTTTATCTTGGCCTTGCCAGATGAATGACAATGGGATAGTTTTTGTTTTGTTTTTTGTTTTAAGGCCTCCAGGGTTATCACTGGGGCACAATGCCTGCACTATGAATCCACTGCTCCTGGAAGCCATATTTTCCATTTTGTTGTTGTTATTGCTGCCATTATTGTTGTTGGATAGGACAGAGAAATTGAGAGAGGAGGGGAAGACAGAGGGGGAGAGAAAGACACCTGTGGACCTGCTTCACCGATTGTGAAGTGACCACCCACCCCTGCAGTGGGGAGCCAGGGCTGAAACTGGGATCTCTCTTTTAAATTTTTAAAAAATATTTATTCCCTTTTGTTGCCCTTGTTGTTTTATTGTTGTAGCTATTATTGTTGTTGATATTGACATCATTATTGTTGGATAGGACAGAGAAATGGAGAGACAAGGGCAAGACAGAGAGGACAGAAAGACACCTGCAGACCTGCTTCACCGCCTGTGAAGTGACTCCCCTGCAGATGGGGAGCTGGGGGGGCTTGAACCGAGATCTTTACGCCAGTCCTTGTGCTTTGTGCCCCATGCGCTTAACCCACTGCGCTACTGCCCGACTCCCTGAAACTGGGATCTTTATACCAGTCCTTGCGCTTCTTACTATGTGTGCTTAACCCAGTGTACTCCCAACTGGCTCCCAACAACAGGATAGTTCTAAACTTCTATACTACTGCCCCATCAATTCACATATAGATCACAGCCCTCGAACACCCCTCCTTCCCATCTAAGGGGCAAGAAAAGACTCCCTAAATGGGGAGGAGAGAGGAGGAAACATGATGTGAAGGATTACTGGAGTAGGTACAAGGTAAGGCATAACTTGATGACCCTGATCCTTCATGGTCTGCTGGCAACCCAAGGATATTCTGTGAGAAATTCAGAAGAGTGGCCCAGGAGGTGGCATGGTAGATCTTAAGCACTGCACTCTGAAGCATGAGATTTGGAGTTATGTTCATAGCATTGCATATGCCAGAGTGATGCTCTGGTGTTCTCTCTCTCTCTCACTGCCCCCTCTCATAAATAAATAAATAACTCAGAGAAGAAACATTTCCAGGTAACCATAAAGTTTATTAGACATATTTGGCTAGAAGGGACTCTTTTTTTAAAAAAAAAATATTATTTTTCCCTTTTGTTGCCCTTGTTTTTTCTTTATTGTTGTTGTAGTTATTGTTGTTGTTATTGATATTGTCATTGTTAGATAGGACAGAGAGAAATCTAGAGAGATGGGGAAGACAGAGTGGGGGAGAGAAAGATAGACACCTGCAGACCTGCTTCACCACCTGTGAAGCGAACCCCCTGCAGGTGGGAAACCGGGGGCTCAAACTGGGATCCTTACACGGTTCCTTGTGCTTTGCACCATGAGCACTTAGCCCGTTGCACTACTGCTGGATTCCCGGGACTCTTTTATAAACAGGACTAGTTCATCTAACATGCCAGGCAGGAAATAATTACATGTACAATCCTCACTGTCATTTTCATCTCAAGTTAGACTAGAAGTACATCCTATAGCAACATCAGTGTTCCTTGGGGCTCTCTAGGAATGGCTAAGGTGTGACCTTGGCCAGAGCTCCACTATAAATCTTCAAGGTCCTGTGTTAAAAAAACTTGGTCTTTGCCCAAGGAATAGAAACGGTCCCTCTCCCTTTTTCTAATTAATATATTATATAAGAGAAAGGGGTGATATCTAAGTAGAGAAATATCTAAGACTCAGGACTTTTCTTCCTCTAAAAAACAACAAATTCTATCCAGTAACATAAAAAACAGTTCCTAAATTCTCATCCCTAGTCTCCAGCAGTAATCTACCTCCTAAGCACTGGGGCATGGTGATGAGACAAATTTATTGTGCAAAGCTTCCAATGTTAAGTTGGCAGGAGCAGTCTAGGGGAAGAAATGGGGACAGACCTCCACTTCCTTTCATATGTTGGGAATTTCACATAGTAAGAACTTCACATGGTGGGCTGAGGCAGAAAGCTCAGTCACTGCAGAAAAAGAAGGGAAAGAAGAAAAGAAAGTCATGCCTGAGGCTCCAAAGTCCCAGGTTCAATCCCCCACACCACTGTAAGCCAGAACTGAACAGTGCTCTGGTTAAAAAAATAAAATAATAAAATAAAGTAAAAAAAAAAAAGAAGAAAGTGCTATTCTAGATCCAAGGGAACTAGATGAGATAAACAGAGTGCTATCACGTGTCTCCATTCTTCACCAAAGGCTAGAGGAAGTAGTGCAGCCTCGCCAAGTACTATAATGCTAAAGTCCTTCCACTACCAGAAAGGACTTGCTGCTCGGAGTCCTCCAAGGGCCTCTCACCTATCTTGGCCTGCCTCCAGAATTTCTTTATCTCCCAGCACAGCAGGCAGCCCTCTAGGATCCAATGTATTTTAATTCACTGATGTCCCCTTCCTAGCCCATATTATGGGGCGCTCCCCAAATCCCAGGCTTAATCCAGTTCCAAAGGAGCACATGCCTTGACTTCCCATCCTGGGAGAACATCATCATTATGTCAGGGACAGAAGGAGCAAAAGATATGGAAAGAACAGAAGAAATGTGGTTCCTAGTAGTCAGAATGCACCAAGGGTCCATCCATGGAGAAATGGCTGGGGTGGCAGACGGCATGAACTTCATCCATGATATTCTGGCCAGTCAACATTGGGTCACCATTTGGCATGATATCTTCAAGCTTCATGTTTCCAAAGACTAGGTAATTGGGAGAATGAAGTCAGGCCTTGAATTTAGACAAGGAATTCCCAACCCAGCAGGGAAAGTGAAGGAGCATGGCAGTGGGAACCCAATCAGAGCCTCAGGGGCATTTAGGAGGGGTAGGGTAAGGCATGTGGACATATCCTAATAGTTCCTCTCCAGTGAGGAAATGGAGAGACATTCTGGATGGGCGGGTGGGGGCAGTTGGGAAAAGAAATGTGCTCCGTCTTCCCTAGCCCCATCTCATTACTTACTCTCCATCTCGTCCATGTTCAAGTTTATCAGATCAGGAGGCAACTCTGGCTCTGAAACTGGCTCTGTCACAAGCAGTGGTAAAGGCTCTAGCTTTATTTCTGGTCCCAGGTTAGGCTCTGGCACTCGTGGTGGTTCCATGCCTAGTGTGGACTCAAATGCAGTTTTCAGGGTGAACTCCTGCATGGGCATTGAAGTTGAACCCAGATCCAGCCTTGCTTCCAGCAGTGATTCTAACTCCAGGTTTACCCCTGGCTCTTGCCCTGAAGCCAGGTTGGTCTTCAGCTCTAATGACTCCACTTCTGACCCCAGATTAAACTCCAGGGGTTGTTGTATCTCATCCACCTGTCTGGACAATCCAGGACAGACATACATGAAAGAAGAGTTGTAAAAAAAAAAAATCTAGAGGGCTAGATGGTGATGCACCTGGTTGAGTGCATGTGTTACAATGTGCAAGGACCCAGGTTTGAGCCCCCACTCCCCGCCTGCAGAAGGAAAGGTTTGCAAGTGGTGAAGCAGTGTTGCAGGTGTCTTTCTGGCTTTCTCTCTCTCTTTTTAATATTTTATTTATTTATTAATGAGAAAGACAGGAGAGAGAGAAAGAATCAGACATCACTCTGGTACATGTACTGCCGGGGATTGAATTTGGGACCTCATGCTTGGGAGACCAGTGCTTTATCCACCACACCACCTCCTGGACCACAAAAAGATTTGATATGTGTGTGTGTGTGTTTTAAATAGGACAGAGAAAAAGTGAGAGGGGGAGGGGAAGATAGAGATGGAGGGAGAGAAAGATAGACACTTGCAGACCTGCTTCACCACTTGTGAAGCAAACCTCCCTGGGGTTGGGATGGGACTGGAACTGGGATCCTCGCTCAGGTCCTTGCACTTTGTACTATATGCCCTTAACCTGGTGCACTACTGCCCAACCCCCTGATTTCTGGCTTTTTCTATCCAATAAATAAATAAAGATAATTAAAGATTTTTTAAAATGAATAAATCTAGTACTATGGCTGGTAAAAGTAGATGCCCAAATAACATTAGTTATTAGTGGTATAATCACAAATAATATTAGTGATTATGACCATTATTACTGGGGAACTTCTGTGAAGACAATTTAAAAATAGCAACAGAAAAACAGGATAAGGCTAGAAGAACAGAAAAAGCAGCAACAAAATTTCAAGGGTGGGAGAGTGTGGGCCAGCAGGAGAAGGTTGCAGAGTCCAGAATTAGCCAGGTTCTGGTCACTATGTCTACCAGAAAGGGTTAGAAAAGATGAAGAGTTCACATCTTACCTATTAGAGACAACAATAAGCCTACGTTTCAGGTATTTCCTCTGTTCTTGGAGATTAACTATGGGGGAACATACACAGAAAGTAAGTGGATTGGACACACAGCCCAAGTCCCCTAGTGTGAGAAGGTCCTGATAGTTACAGCTCCTTGTAACTACCAGTTTCACAGACTAACCCTTAACTTCTGGGGATACCAGTGCTCCTATGCCTGGAAGGCAGGAATTGGGGCTGCAGATGCCAAGACCCCTGCAACCTGCCAGTGAAGCTTGTCAGTGATTCTCACCTTTTTCTTGGTAGTAGCGACCAAAAGCCTCATCCCGTGGGGTTCGAGGGTAGAGAAAGCACAGTGGGTTTTCTGGGATGTTCTCGTCAGTAAGCAGTTGATAGTTGCGGATGATTTCGGTCAGCGGGAGTCTCTGCAGCACCTCCTTGGTGTAGGGCTGCACTGAGTAGATGACTACCTTATCTGAGGATACAGGAAGTCAGGTCTGAGGGAAGAGTCCAGGCTAGGGAGTTCTGAACTCTGGCTGTCCAGTCCTAAACCTGCTGAGGGGTTGTGGAAAGAGCCAGAGGATAAGGGAAGGGGTGGTGGGGGGGGGAGGGAGCATAACAAGGAGACTGTGGGAAAGACAGAGCAGAGCAGCTGACCATCATCCTGGTGTTCCACCCAGGAGCAGGTAATGCCCCCTTCTGATGACGTTTCACTGAAGCGCAGCAGAAAGGTGCCAGAGATGGTCTTCTTCAGAAGTCGATGCTCCTGGCTCCGACTCACAAAGCCCATGATCCAGCTGAAACACAGAAAGCAGATGTGAAGTCCTCCTGCTTCTTGCCCCCTTGTAGAGGAAAAGTGGCTTTAAAAAAAAAATTTATTTAGGAGGGTAGATAGCATAATGGTTATGCAAACAGACTCTCATCCCTGAGGCTCCGAAGTCCCAGGTTCAAGCCCTCACACCACCATAAGCCACAGCTGAACAGTGCTCTGGTTAAAAAAAAAAAAAAAAAAAAATATATATATATATATATATATTATTATTTTTATTTATTTATTTTCCCTTTTGTTGCCCTTGTTTTAGTTATTATTGTTGTTGTTGTTATTTGATGTCATCGTTGTTAGATAGGACAGAGAGAAATGGAGAGGAGAGGAAAACAGAGGGGGACAGAAAGATAGACACCTGCAGACCTGCTTCACCGCCTGTGAAGCGACTCCCCTGCAGGTGAGGGAGCAGGGGCTCAAACCCGGATCCTTATGCCGGTCCTTGCGCTTTGTGCCATGTGCGCTTAACCTGCTGTGCTACCACCCAACTCCTGAAAAGCAGCTTTTGATCCTCATTGTCCTAAATATCCTAAATATAAGCCATTCCATCTTGGACAAGTCACTTCATTTTACTAACAATATTCACCTCCCAGGATTGGAAAAGGTTGAGGAAGCAATGAGGTCACACAGATGAAAATCACTTTTTTGCCACTAGAGTTATCTCTGGGGCTTGGTGCCAGCACTACGAATCCACTGCTCCAGGCAGCCACTTTTTTTTCTCTCTGTTTTATTTGATAGGACAGAGAAAAAAAAAATGAGAGGGGAGGGAGAGATGGAGAGAAAAAGATAAATATAATTTCAGACCTGCATCACTGCTCGTGAAACTTCCCTCCTGCAGGTGGGGAGTGGGAGCTCAAACATAGTCCCTGTATACACTTGACTGGTGCACCACTGGCTGGAACCTGGCCCTTAAGTTCTTCTTACTTTTGAGTAATGTATTTATTTGATAGAGACAAAGAGAAATTGAGAAGGAAAAGGAAGATAGAGAGGAAGAGAGACAGAGAGACACCTTTAGCACTGCTTCACCACTTACCCGCTTTTCCTCTTCAGGTGGGGACTGGGTGCTTAAACCCAGGTCACTGCACATTATAGCACCTGTGCTCGGGAGTTGGGCGCAGTGGGTTAAGGGCATGTGGTGTGAAGCGCAAGGATCCCAGTTACAGCCCTGGATCCCCATCTGCAGGGGAGTCACTTCACAGGCAGTGAAGCAGGTCTGCAGGTGTCTATCTTTCTCTCCCCCCTCTGTCTTCCCCTCCTCTCTCCATTTCTCTCTGTCCTATCTAACAACGATGACATCAATAACAACAATAACAATAAAAATAACAGGGGCAACAAAAGGGAAAATAAATAAATATAAAAAAATTTAAAATGACACGTGTGCTCAACCAGATGTGCTACCACCCAGCCCGTTAAGGTCTTTTCTTTGTTTGTTTCTAGGGTTACTGGTGGGGGCTCGGTGCCTGCACTAAAAATCCACTACTCCTGTCGCCATTTTTTTGAATTTTTTTTTTTTTTGATAGGATAGGGAGAAATTGAGAGGGGAGGGGAAGACAGGGAGAAAGATGGACACCTGCCAACCTGCTTTACTGCTTGTGAATCAACCCCCTCTGCAGGTGGGGGAGCTGGGGAGTCGAACTGGGATCCTTGTGCTTTGTACTATGTGTGCTTAACCTGGTGCTCACTACCCTACCCATCCCATCCCACCCCACCTGACCCTTAAGTTCTTTTTTTTAAATTTTTTTTTTAAATTATTATTTATTTTCCCTTTTGTTGCCCTTGTTTTGTTGTTGTAGTTTTTGTTGTTGATGATGTTGTCGTTGTTGGATAGGACAGAGAGAAACAGAGAGAGGAGAGGAAGACAGAGAAGGGGAGAGAAAGACAGACACCTGCAGATCTGCTTCACTGCCTGTGAAGCGACTCCCCTGCAGGTGGGGAGCCGGGGGCTCGAACCGAACCGGGATCCTTACGCTGGTCCTTGAGCTTTGTGCCACGTGCGCTTAACCCACTGTGCTACCGCCTGACTCCCACCTTAAGTTCTTTAAAGAAGTTTTCCAAGGGTGTTGAAGAGAGAACTCATAGGGTAGGGCATGCATGTGGCCCACACTCAAGCCCACTGCCAGCACCACATGGTAAGTGCTATCTGTCTATTTGAATGAAAAAGTGGCCCCAAGTGGTGAAACAGCATATGCATGAAGCCTCAGCCATGCACAGAGGCACACTGTGTGTGTGTGTGTATTCTAAGTCTTTTTTCTATGCAAAAATGCATCATGACTTTTCCAACAAATATATATATTCATCACCAGAGTTTTTCTGCTTAGGATTGACTTTTTCAAATATGGGGTGGGGGGAAGGGAAGAGACCATAGAACTGAAAACTTCTTTAATGCAGTGGGGGCTGGGTTTGAAACTGCATTTCACACAAGATAAAGCAGAAGTCTATTTAAATGAGCTATTTTTCTGGCCCACAAATAATAAATACATAAGTAAATAAATACAGTTTCCAAGTGATAGTTTTCTTACTTGAAATGAAGGTGGCAACACCCACCACCATGAGAGAATTCACAAAAGTATCCAGAAGATCCTGGAACACAGTATATGCTCTACAAATACTGCTAAAGCCATTACTGCAAATGTGAGGCATTTTTCTCTCTTGCCCTATTTGCCATAAGATGATGCAGAGGGCAGGGGAGACAGCATAATGGTTATGCAAATAGACTCTCATGCCTGAGGCAAATAAGTCCCAGGTTCAATCCCCCTCCCCACCATAAGCCAGAGCTGAGCAGTGTTCTGGTGTGTGTGTGTGTGTCTTCATCTCTCTCAAAAATAAAATAAAAAAATTAAAAAAAAAAAGATGCAGAGTCCACAATCAAGGCCAGAAAGGAACCTGGCATTGGGCAGACTGGAGGAGGCAGAGGGAAGTGATCAAGGGAAGCCTCACCCATCTTTCCAGAGATCCTTCAGGTAGTCATGTACCAGGTCCAGAATTTTGTCCAGCCACGTCCAGAATGGCAGCTTTCCAGGGGGGCTCTCTCGCTGAAGAAGGCATGGAAAGGCAGGAAGAGATAAGGAGCGGTTCCTTGTGTGGAGAAGCTATGACTTGGGAAGGACCAGTAGTTGGACTGGGGGCTGGATCCAGCTCCCCCAGAATCACCTTGATAAAGTCAGCCCAGGACAGTGATGCGTCCTCCTTCTTAGAATTCTGACCTATGGGCAAACAGGCAGTTCAGACTGTGGAAGGAGGCACGTAAGGCCGGGGGGGCCTGGAATTAAAAAGGACAGAGGGTGGGGCAACAAATGCTGGGAAGAAGCTGAGAGAAAAAGGCCAATACCAAACAGTTTATTCCTCAACATGTTCAGTTGTTCCTCGTTGAGACCTCGTTCAACATAGGACAAAAACTGCCAACTGAGAGCAGGGCCCAGCAAGCTCCAGGGGGCTTTGGGAGGGTTGGAGAAGAACAGCTGATTCTGAAGGGTTGGGAAGAAGGCATGACAGCTTGAAGCAGTGTATTTACATCCTATTTCCACTTCCCATACTTGTCACCTCTCTCCTACTACCCCCATGGCCTACCTGGGGTTTTGAGCTGAGCAGATTGAACCAGATAACTGAGGCCCAGGCAACTGAGAGTTGGTTCATATTAGAGATGATTACCACAGGGAGTGTGTCCGTCTGAGAAGAGAGGTTGTGATATATATATATATTTTTTACTATATTATTTTTTATTATATTTTATTTATTTATTATTGAATAGAGACAGAGATATTGAGAGGAATGGGGAAGATAGAGAGGGAGAGAGATAGAGAGACACCTGCAGCCCTGCTTCATCACTCGTGGAGCTGTTCCCCTACAGGTGGAGGCCGGGGGCTAGAACCTGGGTCCTTGTGCGCTACAATGTGTGCGCTTAACCAGGTGCGCCACCACCTGGCCCCTGTGATATTTTTCTTTTCCTCTATTTTCTCTTTTTGACTTTCCATTTCTTTTTCTAAGATTTATTTTATTTATTTCACAATAGATCGGTAGAGAGAGAGGAAAGTAGGGCAAGCCTTCATGCTTATAATGACAGAGTACTACAGCTATGTCATCTCTTGGGTTGCATGGCTATGGATATATTTTTTGCTTCAAGAATGGCAGGGGCAAGATCCCACCCTCAGAGGCTTCTGTTTGATCCTATACCTGCTCTCACATCTGTATCACCTCTCTCTGCCTTTCATTTTTACTCACTTTCAGTTCCTGCTCCAGACCTTGGTATTTGTATTTGACTGTGAAGCTGATAATGTGCAGCTCCTCTGTCACACTCAGTAGCCCCTGTGTAGCCAAAGATACAGTGACGAGAGGGCCCTCTGTCAGCAAGTCCCCTCTCCCCCCTACCCCCAACCTCATCCTCTGTCCAGGGTTTACCTTATTGTTGCCTTTTCCTGAACTGCTTGAACGCTGTTCCAACAGGCTCTGCAATTGAGGGGAAGGAGAGAGAATGTCAGAGTAAGGACCATAAGGTCCCTGGAACCTGTTTTGCCCTTAAGACCTCTCAAGGTTTGGGAATTTCTCTCCAGCCCCCGTTTCTTTGAACTATAAGTTAAAGTTACTGGAGGCCAGGTGGTGTCACACTTGATTGAGTGCATATATTTACCATGTACAAGGACCTGAGTTTGAGTCCCTACTCCCCACCTGCAGAGGGAATGCTTCACAATAAGTGAAACAGGTCTGCAATTGTCTATTATTTCTTTCTCTTTCTATCTCCCCATCCCCCTCAATTTCTCTCTGTCCTATCAAACAAAATAGAAAGAAAACAAAAGGGGAAAAATGGCTGCCTGGGAGTGGTGGATTCAAAGTGCCAGCAAGGAGCCCCAGTGATAACTGCTGGCAGTTAAAAAAAAAAAAAGAAGAAGAAATTAAAGTTACTAATTCATCTTACCAGGTAGCCGAAATCCCAAATTAAGCCCTGACTCTGCCCTTTCTCTGGAGTCAAAGTTTTCTTATTTGAGGTAAGAATATTGAACTTCCGGAAGCTATTCCAGGAGGAAGAAGATGAAAGAGGGAGGGTGAGAGCAAAGTTATTTTAAAAACATATCAGGAAAACAAGGAAAGTTGCACTACATTCCAGATGCCCCTCCTTACCACTTTGTCCATCCCCCACTCAAATCACTCTCCTCCCTGTCTGTGTCCCCAGCTACCCCAAGCATTGTGCAGGTCATGCAGAACACAGATATCTGAAACATGCTCGTCAGGCACCTACCCTTGAGATTGAGGATTCCTGAAAAGAAATGCAAAAAGCCATTAGGAAGAAAAACAATGTAGAGGCTAATAATTCTGACTTTGGGATCAGACAGACTTGGGCTCAAATCCAAACCTGTACTTCACTATGTAGCCTTGCATAAGATTCATTTTAACTCATAAGATTTTAAATTAGTTTAAAATTTAAATTCTTAAGATCTTAGCTTGTTCTCTTATTTGACTTAGTTACTTATCGAGAGAGAGAGAGAGACACACACAAAGAAGGACAGAACATGCACTGACATATATGGGACAGTGATTAAACCTTCGACCTCATGTTTGCAAATCATGTACTCTACCTCTAACTCACAGGGTTCATATAGCAATTAAACGAGCCTCTGACAAGCTGCATGTCACATAAAAACAAAAGATGAGAGGTATTACTTATTTGTTTATATTTATTCTGTAGAGCAAGGACATATGAATGAGCAATTTTACTCCTAGACTGACTTTTTTTTTTAAATTTACTTATTCCATTTTTGTTGCCCTTATTGTTTTTTTTATTGTTGTAGTTATTGTTGTTGTTACTGATGTCGTTGTTGTTGGATAGAACAGAGAGAAATGGAGAAAAGAGGGGAAGACAGAGAGGGGGAGAGAAAGATAAGATACCTACAGACCTGCTTCACCACCTGTGAAGCGAAGCCCTTGCAGGTGGGGAGCAGGGGTTCAAACTGGGATGCTTACACAGGTCCTTGTGCTTTGCACCACCTGCACTTAACCTGCTTCACTACTGCCTGACTCCCTGAATTATTATTTCTATGATGCAGAAATGTGGGAGAGGGACAGCAGGTGGTACAGTGGATCCTTAATTATGTGGTCCTGAATTCAATTCCTGGCACCATATGCTCTAGTTCATAAATAAGTCAGAGATAGAAGGAGAGAGGGAGAGGGAGAGAGGGAGAGAGGGAGAGAGGGAGAGAGGGAGAGAGGGAGAGAGGGAGAGAGGGAGAGAGAGAGAGAGAGAGAGAGAGAACACAGCCCAGGAGATTGTCTTGAAGAGTGTGTGTTTCCTCCACCCTACCAGCTACTCACTCTTTGGTCTCACTCTTGACCTGTCCTAACTTACTTGTCAATGAATACTTCTGTTGTCAGGGACTCACTGCCTTCCTGGAGTCTCACCAGCAGCCTAGAGGAAAGAAAAAAAAAAATATTTATTTATTTTATGGAAGGAGGCCTCACACTGATTTCATCACTTCAGTCCACTTTTTTCATGCATACAGATAGACAGAAAGAGGGGAAGGAAGTCATCACACACCTCTGTTGTCATAGTAACCCCCATGTGATACTGGGGCTCAGACCTGTGTGGTGTGTCTGGCAATGCAGGCTATCTACCAAGCCAGTGAACTACCTCTTTGGCCTCAGTGAAGGGATCTGGATGGAGGGAAATGGTTAATCTCAATCTCCTGGATAGACTACATTTTGTATGTTCTTTATTCTTTGAGGTCTTCTTCATGCCCAGTGCCACTGCTCCCAGACTAACTTTCTCACTCTTTTATTTCAGGTAGAGGAAAAAGTGGGAGAGACATCCACAGCACTGCGCTACCATCTGTGGGGCTTCTCTGAGTGTGGAAGCTTGAACCCACGGTTATGCATGGTAACATGCATAGTAAGGAAGGAGCATATTCTACCAGGTGAGCTACCTCCCAGGCCTGACCAGATACTGAAGAAAAGCAAGTGAAAAAATTAAGGGAGGTAGGTGAATTGAGGGGAAAAGGAGATAGGAATGATTTTGGAAATGCCAACCTTGTTCGAACAGTGAACTTGCTCCCAGTTTTGAGGACAAGGGGTCGATGGGAAGTTTGGGCCATGCAGGGCTGGCTTTCTACCACAAAGGCTCTGGAAAGATAGGCAGAGAAAATATATAGCTCCGCGTCAATTAGAATGGCTCCCTGTGCCTCCCCCTTCCTCTCTAGTCATCAGAGGGCCCTTTCTGGCTCTCAGACCTGTGGAGCAGACGCTGTAGCAATTCTGTGACCTGGGCCTCCAGCAAGCTCACTCCTTGGGAAAGAGTGTCACCCTTGTATTTGACCAGGGCACTCAATCCCTTCAGCTCCTTCAGCAGCTGTCGGAGATGGAACAATAGCTTAGCTCCATCTGTGAACCTGGTGGAACAGAAACAGGTCAGGGCTGGGGAGCTAGCATAATGGTTATGGGTAAGGCTTTCATACTTGAGGCTTAGATATCCCAGGTTCAATCCCTGAATCACCATAAACCAGAGCTGAGTAGTGCTCTAGTAAAATAAATAAATAAATAAAGTTTGGGACCAAAATAATAACAATAGCAGCAATAATAACTTTAATAATAGGAAGCCAGGAAGAATATGAGAAAATGATAAAAAAAAAGATTTATAATCTAAGAAATGACAATCAAAGCTGCTTTCTCATATAAAACTGGTAACAAGTTTATTAATATAATAAAGCTAACTTTCTATTTTTTAAAGCTTTGTTAAAATATTTATTTACTTATTTCCTTTTTGTTGCCCTTGTTTTTATTGTTGTTGTAGTTATTATTGTTATTGATGTCATCATTGTTGGATAGGACTGAGAGAAATGGAGAGAGGAGGGGAAGACAGAAAGACAGACACTTGTAGACCTGCTTCACCGCCTGTGAAGCGACTCCCCTGCAGGTGGGGAGCCAGGGATTCGAACCAGAATCCTTACGCAGGACCTTGCGCTTTGCGCCACGTGCGCTTAACCTGCTGCACTACCGCCCGACTCCCTTTCTATTTTTTTAAAAATATTTTATTTATTGAGAAAAAGAGCATTAAAGTATCACTCAAGCATATGCTATGCTTAAGACTCAAACACTAGGGGGTCGGGCGGTATATACCAGAGTGATGCTCTTTTAAAAAATATTTTATTTATTTATCCCTTTTGTTGCCTTTGTTGTTTTATTATTGTTGTAGTTATTATTGTTGTTATTGATGTCACTGTTGATGGATAGGACAGAGAGAAATGGAGAGAGGAGGGAAAGGCAGAGAGGGGGAGAGAAAGACAGACACCTGCAGACCCGCTTCACTGGCAGTGAAGCGAACCCCCTGCAGGTGGGAAGCCGGGGGCTCCAACCGGGATCCTTATTCCGGTCCTTGGCGCTTTGCGCCAGGTGCGCTTAGCCTGCTGCTCTACCGCCCGACTCCCAAAATAAATATTTTTCTTATGAGAAAATTAATTAATGGGAGCCGGGTGATGGCGCCACAGGTTAAGCGCATGTGGCGCAAAGCACAAGGATCCGAGTAAAGATCCCGGTTGGAGCCCCTGGCTCCCCACCTGCAGGGGGTTTGTTTCACTGGCGTCTCCATTTCTCTCTGTCCTATCCAACAACAATGACATCAATAACAACTACAACAATAAGACAAAAAGGGCAGCAAAAGGGAATAAATAAGTAAATATTCAAAGAAAAAAATATTTATTTTATTAAAGATTTATTACTAGAGAGAAAGAGGAGAGAGAACCACACCATCATTTTGGTACGTGCAATGCCAGGGATCAAACTTGAGACCTTATGCTAGAGATAACATGTTATCTACTGTGCCACCTCCCAGGTAACACACATGAGAAAATATTTAAAACAATAGATTTTTTTTTAAAGTTTTTATTTACTAATTAGGGAGAGAGAGAGAGAGAGAGAAAGAACCAGATATCAGTCTGGTACATGTGCTGCTGGGGACTGAACTCAGGACCTCATGCTTGAGAGTCCAACACTATCCACTGTACCACCTCCTAGGCAACAATAATTTTTTTTATTCAGTTTTGAAGGACACACTGGCTATTTTTTCCACCTCACAATACACATAATACAGAACCAAGAGTTTACTAGGAAAAAGTAGCAGGACATGAAAAACAACAAAAATGTCCAAAAATAGGAGATGGATAATTAAATCGTGTTACTTCATACAGAGAATTATGATGCAGCCACTAAAAATGACATGGATAAATATGCTATTAAATTGAAAAAAGAAACACATAGGTTTCAAAACAAAAATAGACACTATAATTCAATTTTTCAATCAATCAATGAGATACCACTGCTCCAGGATGACTATCAGATAAAGATAGACACAGAAAAGCAGGGAGGAAGGGGAAGTGACCAGAGAGCCCAAGTTCCCAATGCGGCGGAAGCCAGGCTGGAAACTGGGTCACATGCATGCAAAACAGGCACCCTTCCAGGTGAGATATCTTGGCGGCTTTAGTATGGTTCGAATTTTTAAAATAATATTATAGGGTCCAGGAGATAACTCACCCATTAAAGCACACACTTTACCAGGTGAGGACCTGGGTTTAAGCCCCAAGCATCACACAGGAGGACCATGTATAGCACCAAAGAGAAGCTCCATGAGTGGTGGAGAGGTGCTATGGTTTCTCTCTTTCTCTCTCTTGCACTCTCTGTCTCTGTCTGAAACTGAAAGAAAAAAAAAGTCTGCTGGAGCAGTGAAATTATGCAGATGCAAGGTCCCAGTGGCAATAAAAACATCATAGTAACTACAACTAGATAGTTAGGTAATAGGTAAAAGCTTTCCTTCCTTCCTTCCCTTTTGGTATTATCTTCATTGAAGTGAAATAAATAAATAAATAAATAAATAAATAAATGAATAAAAGTAGGCTTTAGGTGATAAAAAGAAAGGAGGAAGGAGTTGGGCGGTAGCGCAGTGGGTTAAGCGCACATGTTGCTAAGTGCAAGGACCTGCTTAAGGACCCCAGTCCGAACCCCTGGCTCCCCACCTGCAGGGGAGTCGCTTCACAGGCGGTGAAGTATGTCTGCAGGTGTCTGTCTTTCTCACCCCTCTGTCTTCTCCTCCACTCTCCATTTCTCTCTGTCCTATCCAACAATGACAACAATAACACAAATAATAACTACAACAAGAAGTGCAACAAAAGGGAAAATAAATAAGTAAATATAAAAAATTAAATAAAATGAAATTTAAAAAGGGAGGAGGAACCAAAAAGTAAATTAGTCCATTATTTTCACTGCAGTAAAGAGACAAAGAATGGGCTCCAGGCCTCCTGGATGATAAGAAGCTGCATGTAGTCAGATAAGGTAACTAGTATCACTCTGGAAAGCAGAAGTTAAGGTGGCAATGCTACTTGTCTATACAGGGCATTACAGCTTCCAAGCACAGTGGGTGGCTAATGCTAAGATCAGTGAGAGCCAGAGGTGTGTAAGTCTGTAACCATACCACCCTGAACATGCCTGATCTCAGAAGCTATGAAGGTGAGTTAGGTGGTGCAGCTTACCACTGCTCCAGCTGTTCCAACCCTTGCTGTGGCGGGGCTCCAATACAGGCTTTCTGTTGCAGGACCTTCCACTCCTCCAACTTGGGCAGCAGCAGTTCGACCAGCGTAGTTAATCGGCCTAGCAGAGCTTTGGAGGTGTCCAGTACTTCCTGGGGAAGACACCAAGTGAGTGCTGAGTACTTCTCACCATCTGATTGGGGATGGAGAGACAAAGAAGCCCAGGCTAAGAGACCAGGACTCCCAGATGCTTCTTTTGACCCAGTTCCGTTCCCCAGCCCCCTCCTTCTATTCTCTGCCTCCCACCTTTCTCCTTTTGTCCAGTTCATTGGCAGTTTCTTGTAGAAGTTGTAGCTCTCGGGTCTGACGGGGATGCAAGGAGGATACTCTCTCTGGATGGCAAGAGGGGGAGTGAGACAAGAACCATGATCTAGGATTCCTTCTCTCCTTCCTGACCCAGACTCCACTGGGGTAGGGGAAGATTTTGGAGGGAGAAGGAGAAACTCTTATGTGACTTTTTTTTTCAAGAGATAGAAAAAGGAAAGAAAGAGAGGGAGAGAAACTAAAAGAGACCACAACACCAAAGCTTCCTTCAGTGAGGTGGGGGTTGGGCTCCAACCTGGGTCATGCAAATGGCAAAGCAGTGTACTACCCAAGTGAGCTGTTTTGCCATCCTCCTCAAGAGAATTCTGTGTAATTATGTTTGAAGTAGAAGTCCACTCAATCTGCTAAGGCAGATTTGCCTACATTTCCAACATCTGCTAGCTCTCCTAGGCCACACTGCCAACCGCAACTCCAAAACCTACCCAGGTGCATCTAGCTTTGTGTGGCAACAGGTCTGAGGTCTCCATCCTTGGTCTCCTGGCAGATACTTGTCTTTCTCCCACACCTAATATACTTCCTACCTGGGGGATGAGCCTTATATCGGAAAAGGAAGACATCCTGTTGATCTTTCAGTTGGCTGATGGATTTTACCAGCTTCTGTAGGAGGAATGAGACCCATGTAAGGCTGCATCTGTCAGGAGGCAGGTGGAACCATGTCCCCCTCCTCCCCACTCTTGCCAAATCTACCAACCTCCATCATAGTTGTTAATTCTACAGTCCGGGAATCAATTTCATGCTGCTGACTCTCCACAGGTGCTCTTGGGGCAGGCTCTTCTTGTTCCTGAAATAGAAGCCCAAAACACATTTGATCTCTGATCTTACAGCCCTGAAAAGATGTCACAACATGTGGGGGAATCCTGTTCTGAGACAAACTCCTTGAGTCCTTACCAACTGAGCCCTCTGAGCTTGGTTCAAAATTCTTTTTTCCTCCAGAAGGAGGTTAAAGATCATTTCGGCCAATTTGGTAGGACCCCTGGTGAAGGCCTGTGGTAGAGAAAAAGAAAGGCTCGATCAAAATCAACTGCCTTTACAGAGTAAATGGGAAGAGATATTTGCACATCATACAGCTGACAAGTGACTGATATAAAACATCTATACTGAATTGGTACAGAGCTACAAAAGATAAAAAAAAAATCATAGGGCAGGGGTAGATAGCATAATGGTTATGCAAAGAGACTCTCATGCCTGAGGCTCCAAAGTCCCAGGTTCAGTCCCCTGCACCACCATAAACTACAGCTGAGCAGTGCTCTGGTAAAAAAAAAAAAAAAACCATAACTAACTAAAAAAAAAAAAAAAGTGGGTCAAAGAACTAAAAAGACAAATTTCTTTTTTAAAAAAATGTTTTCCTGTACATCTCTATATTTCTTTCTTTCTTTCTTTTTAAGATTTTATTTATTTATGAGAAAGATAGGAGAAGAGAGGAAGAACCAGACATCACTCTGGCACATGGGCTTCCAGGGACTGAACTCAGGACCTCATGCTTTAGAGTCCAAAGCTTTACCAGTGTGCCACCTCCCGGACCCAAAAAGAAAATTTCTAAAGAAGAGGTATACATGTCCCACAGACATATAAAGAAATACTCTATTTCCCTTATCATTAGAGAAGTGTAAAGTAAAACTACACCGAGATTCCATCTCCCACCTTTGTGAATGGCCTATATCAACAAAACAGGAAGTGACAGGTATCGGAGCGGCTGTGGGGAAAATGGGACAATGCTACTCTGCCGGCGGGATGCAAACTGGTGTAGTTTCTTCTGAAGACTGTATGAAGAGTTCTTAAATATTACCTTGTGATCCAGCAATACAACTCTTAGGAATTTATCCAAAGGACATTCAAACACTAATTTGAAGGGACATACGCACCTCTAAGTTAATAGCTGCATTATTTATAATAGCCAAAGACTGGAAGTAGTATAAATGCCCAGCAACAGATGACAAGCTAAAGAGATTATGGGGTATATACTTCATGGAATACTACTT
The DNA here is from genome assembly GCF_950295315.1 of Erinaceus europaeus. Classification (NCBI taxonomy): domain Eukaryota; kingdom Metazoa; phylum Chordata; class Mammalia; order Eulipotyphla; family Erinaceidae; genus Erinaceus; species Erinaceus europaeus. The sequence goes on along the minus strand of NC_080168.1, from coordinate 107,657,192 downwards.
TGCAATGAAAAAGATGATTTTGTAGCCTTTGGAACAAAATGGACAGAACCAGAGGTGATTATACTTAAGAAAAATAAGAGATGAAAGACAACTACCAGGTGGTTTCACTCATGTGGAATCTTCACTAATACATGTGAACTTGCATAAAACAAAACAAAACAGAAGTGCCAAACTGTTTTTAAGACTGTGAGAACTGGGAGTCGGGCGGTAGTGCACCGGGTTAAGCACACCTGGTGCAAAGCGCAAGGACCGGTGTAAGGATCCCAGTTCAAGTCCTCGGTTCCCCACCTGCAGGGGAGTCACTTCACAGGTGGTGAAACAGGTCTGCAGGTGTCTATCTTTCTCTCCCCCTCTCTGTCTTCCCCTCCTCTCTCCATTTCTCTCTGCCCTATCCAACAAGGACAACATCAATGACAACAATAATAACTACAACAACAAAAAAAAAAAGGGCAAAAAAAGATAAAATAAATAAATAAATAAATAAATAAATAAATAAAAGACTGTGAGAACTATGATGGTTATCACTGGGAGGTAGAAGAGTAGGGACACAGAACCTTGGTGGTGGGTACATTGTGGAACTCCACCCTGTATTCTTACAAACTTCAAATACATTGTTAATTACAAATAAAATTAAAAAACAAAATAAAAAATCAACTGCATTCAATCGCCCCAGGCCCTCACTACTATGACCCCAATAACAACTCTCTTTTAGGGTCTCTAGATACTTCTACCACCAGTTTCCCCAATCTAAACCTCTTCCCAACAGAGCTATCTAGATTGTCTGGGATCCCTCAATTGCAGAGCTCTGTTCTGCTTGACCCACACCTGCCCTATCCTTTGCGTCTCCACAACCTGTTCCATACCCTAACCATACTCCTCTATACTCAGTTTCCACTCCTACCTCCTTATAACTGGCCCCAAGTACCTGAATATCCCGAGAAAATTTCCGCAAGTTGTGACTCAGCAAAAAGTGTTCAGGGTCCTGGCTGTAACGGCCCCACTCAGTGCTCAGTTGGTCCAAGAAGTGAAAATAGAGCATGTCAGCCTTGGCATTATCATTTCCCAGTGCAGCTTCCTCCCTGGGGCCCGGGAATGACAAGATTAGTATCTCAGAGTAGCTGCTGTTTTGAGGCATTCCACCCCTTTCTTACCCTTGTCTCAAAGATCCTGGGACCTCAGAATAAAGGAACCATTTTCCTAATCCTCTTAGGTTCCTGAAGGACTCACCAGTTCTGGTCTTCAATCCAGGCAGCCAGGTGTTGCCGAACATCCACCGGCAGGTGACTGTCTGCATAGAGTCTGTGCAGTTTCTCCTGAAATGGGCCTTCGAGATTCTGCAGCATCTCCCACTGCGCCATCTGGAGGCTGAGTCTGAGAGGTGCAGGAAATTTAGCTGGACTTAATCACAGTCTCATGATTATTTAGTATTACTAGTTGAAATTTATTTGTCTGTTTGTTTGTTTGTTTGTTTATTGTCTCCAGGGTTATCTCTTGGGCTCAGTGCCTGCACCATAAATCCACTGCTCTTGGTGACCACTTTTCTTTCTTTTTTTTATTGGATAGGACAGAGAAATTGAGAGGGGAGGGGGGGAAGAGAGACAGAGAGACATCTGCAGATCTGCTTCATTGCTTGTGAAACAAGCCCCCTGCAGGTGGGGAAGCAGGGGCTCAAACCCAGATGCTTGTGAGGGTCCTTGCACTTCATACCATGTGTGCTTAACCTGGTGTGCCACTGACCAGTCTCACAAGTTGAATTAAAAAAACAACAACAACAACAACAAAAAAACATACAGGTGAAAGAAATGCATGAAAAAATTTCAAAATCTATATTGACTATCCTCCCAATCTTAGTCTCTTCCTTTCTGTCTAGAAGTAACCATTATTATTGCTTTGGTGAATATTCTTCCAGGCAGTAATATTTAAGAGCTCCACTATGTGGGCATTTAAAAAAATTATTTATTAGAAAGACAAGAGAGAGAAAGACCAGACCACGGCATTCTTGTTTCAATGGTTATTACTATTATTATTTTTTTTCCTCCAGGGTTATTGCTGGGGCTCAGTGCATACACTACAAGTCCACTGCTCCTGGAGGCTATTTTTTCCCTTTTGTTGCCCTTGTTGTTGGATAGGACAGAGAGAAATCAACAGGAAGAGAGAGGGGGAGAGAGAGATAAGACACCCGCAGACCTGCTTCACCACTTGTGAAGCGATCCCCCTGCAGGTGGGGAGCCAGGGGTTTGAACCGGGATACTTATGGCGGTCCTTGTGCTTTGCGCCATGTGTGCCTAACCTGCTGCGCTATGGCCCAACCCCCAAATATATCAAAGTAGAGTGAATTGTACAAGGATCACATATATGCCAATCATTTAGCTTCAACAGACATTTAAAATATTTCTATCACCTGTATTTCATGTATCTTCCTCAGTGATTTACTGTTTTTATTTATTATTATTATTTTTACCAGCATACTGGTCATCTCTGGTGTATCACCATCCAATCCCAATAATTTATTTATTGGTTAGAGACAGAGAGAAATTGAGAGGGAAAGGAGAGATATAGGAGAGAGAAAGGGACACCTGCAGCCCTGCTTCACAGCTTATGAAGCTTTGCCCCTGTAAGTGGGGACTAGGGATTTGAATCTGGGTCCTTGTGCATTATGATATGTGTACTCTAATGGGTGCACCACTACCCAGCTCCAGAAGATTTATTTATTTATTTATTTATTTTGGTATTTTTATAAATTTATTTAAAAAAAAAACTGAAATGACATAAATGATTAATCATTTGTACTCTCTCTACTGTCCAGATTTCTTTTTTCTTTTTTTTTTAAAAACCTTTTATTTGGGAGTCGGGCTGTAGCGCAGCAGGTTAAGCGCAGGTGGCGCAAAGCACAAGGAGCGGCATAAGGATCCCAGTTCGAACCCCGGCTCCCCACCTGCAGGGGAGTTGCTTCACAGGCGGTGAAGCAGGTCTGCAGGTGTCTATCTTTCTCTCCTCCTCTCTGTCTTCCCCTCCTCTCTCCATTTCTCTCTGTCCTATCCAACAACAACAACAACAATAATAACTACAACAATAAAACAACAAGGGCAACAAAAGGGAATAAATAAATAAAAATAAAATAAAAAAAAAAAAACCTTTTATTTATTTATTTATTATTGGATAGAGCTAGACAGAAGTTGAGAGTGGAGGGGGAGAAAGAGAGGGAAAGAGACAGAGAGACACTTGTAGCCCTGCTTCAACAGTTGTGAAGCTTTCCCCTTGCAGGGAGACCAGGGGCTTGAACCTGAACCTTGCACACTGTACTGTGTGTGCATAAACAGGTACACCACCGACTGGCCCCCAGATTTATATTTTCTTGACTTGAGCACTACTATCTCACCAGCTCATAGAGGCACAAGGGGCCATTCAAAGCCCTAAGAGTGTGACACTTTTCTTTTCATGATAGAAGGGGGGCGGCCAAGAGGAGGAAGAGGAAGAAGAAAGAGAGAAGAGAAGAGAAGAGAAGAGAAGAGAAGAGAAGAGAAGAGAAGAGAAGAGGGTCAGGAGGTAGCGCAACTGGTTAAGCACACATGGCACAAACCTCAAGGACCAGTGTAAGGGTCCCGGCTTGAGTCCCCGGCTTCCCCTCTGCAGGAGAGTCGCTTCACAGGCGGTGAAGCAGGTCTGCAGGTGTCTGTCTTTCTCTTCTCCTCTCTGTCTTCCCCTCCTCTCTCCATTTCTCTCTGTCCTATCCAATAGCAATGACATCAATAACAACAACAATAACCACAACAATCTTAAACAACAAGGGCAACAAAAGGGGAAAAAATAGCCTCCAGGAGCAGTGGATTCATGGTGCAGGCACTGAGCCCCAGCAATAACTCTGGAGGCAAAAAAAAAAAAAAAAAAAGAAAGAAAAAGAGTGAAGGAAAACCATAGCACCAATGCTTCCTTCAATGTGGTAGGAACTGGGCTCCCGGGTAACACAGGACAAAGCAGCAGACTATCCAAAGTAAGTTATTTCTCCAGCTCCATTATTTAATTTGTTCTTGCTTTTCTTTTTTTTAGGTATGGGGTCTTCCACAATGAATCCAGAATTTCTCATATGTACAAAGCATACACTCTACTATTGGGTTATATTTCTGGCCTGTGGCATTTAAATGTACAAACCACCCCTGTCAGTCTCTTAATTGTTTTCATGTATGTTCTCAATTTTTTAAATACATTTTATTTTTTAATATTTATTTATTTATTCCCTTTTGCTGCCCTTTTTTATTGTTGTAGTTATCGATGTTGTCATTGTTGGATAGGACAGAGAGAAATGGGGAAAGGAGGGGAAGACAGAGAGGGGGAGAGAAAGATAGATACCTGCAGACCTGCTTCACCGCTTGTGAAGTGACTCCCCTGCAGGTGGGGAGCCGGGGGCTTGGACGGGATCCTTACACCAGTCCTTGCACTTTGCACCACATGCGCTTAACCTGTTGTGCTACCGCCTGACTCCCATATGTTCTTAATTTTATGAGAGACCCAGGAACTTCATTCAAATCTCATTTTGATAAATAATTTATGAGAGAGAGAAAGAGAGAGAACTAGAACATCACTCTTAACACGTTTGACGCCAGGGACTGAATTCAGAACTGCATGTTTGAGAGTCCAGTGTTTAATCCATGACTCCCAACTCCAGAGTCTTCAAAACTGATTTATTTTAAAGTTTAATTTCAATTAACTTATTATTTACTGAACGGAGACAGAGAAATTAAGAGTAAAGGGGGAGACAGAGACAGAGATACAGATATCTGTAACACTGCTTCACTGCTTGTAAAGCTTTCCCCCGGCTTGTAAAGCTTTCCCCCTGCTTGTAAAGCTTTTCCCCCGGCGGGGAGGTTGAACTTGAGTCCTTGTGCTTTGTAACATGTAATATGTTCAATAGGGTGCACCACTGACCAGTCCCAAAACTGATTTTCAAATAGGAATTTTCTTTTTTTTACTTATTATTATTATTTTTTTGCCTCCAGGGTTACTGCTGGGGCTTGGTGCCTGCACTACGATTTCACTGCTCCTCCAGGTTATTTTTTCCCTTTTGTTGCCCTTGTTATTTTATTGTTATTGTGGTTATTATTATTGTTACTGTTAAGGTTGTTGTTGGATAGGACAGAGAGAAATGGAGAGAGGAGGGGAAGACAGAGAGGGGGAGAGAAAGACAGACACCTGCAGACCTGCTTCACTGCTTCAAGTGACCCCAGGGCAGGTGGGGAGCTGGGGGCTCCAACCCAGATTCTCATGCCAGTACTTGGCGCTTTATGCCTCATGAGCTTAACCCGCTGCACTACTGCCTGGCTCCCCTTTTTTCACTTTTACAGGCCATGGCCTGGAGAATGTATAATTTGAGAGCTCAGCACTTTCTATTTCTTTTTATTTCAGATACAGAGAGAGGAAGAAAAAAAAAGAGGCAGAGAGGGAGAGACCCCACAGCACTGCTTCATCCTCCTCCTATGTGACGTTGTCATCCAGAGCTAGTGCTCTCTAATCTTGGGTTTCAGGCACATGCTACTGAGTGAGCCATCTCATTTTATTTATTTCATGTGAGATAAGAGAGTTTCCATGAGAGAAAGAGGCAGACAGAGAGAAACCAGAGCACCACAGATACTTCAGGCTCAGCTCCCAGTTGGTGGGTGGGGATAAAGAATCTTCCTCCCCACATTTCCTCCCACTTTGTCCTGCCTACTGTCATCTGATGTTTGTTTAGGAAAACAAAACTTAACTATTTTTGCAGCGTGATTCTAGCAAAACAAACTATGCATTTCTGTGGCCTTAAAAGTCAGGTGACTTTTATTACAAATAAAAATATCTGGAGTGGAAGAGATTCTTTTCCACCAGCATGCACACTCTTGAGGCAGGAACACAGGAAGGATTGAACAGGGTAACTTGTTTTCATTTTAGCCCTTTCAGTAGTGTTTAACTTTTAAAACTGTGCTCTGTATTGTTTTTTTAAAAAAACAAACGAAGAGGTCTCAGTTCTCAAGGAAGTAACGCATTAGCTAGTACCTAAGATGCAAATAAACCCTGACATTGACATACGAAAAAACGAAACACCTGGAGCACACCCCCCCCAACGAATTAATAGTGAGGGTAAGGGATGTAATTCTTAAGTTTTCTCCGTTATGCCTCGCTTTCTTAGGCACATAATATGAGCTCAATAGAGATTTTTCTGAGACAAGTTTGCATTTACAGGTCTCACCTTTCTTTAGTGTGTGCGCTTAAGCAGATGTGCTGCCACCATGCCCCTGCGTCTCACATTTCTGGAACTTAAATTTTTAACATAACAAATAAGTATGTATGGTAAACTGTATCTATCTTTGCAGATAGTTTTTGAGTAAGAACAAAAAGCAGCACAGAGTAGAAGGCAAACGAGTCACCTAAGACACTGAACCAAGGCAACCGACAGATTCTGGGTGCCAGCGGTTGCAAAGGGAATTTTGGAAGGGGGCGTTCGGGTTGGATGCTAGGTAGGGCAGCAGGGGGAGATCCAAGACGCAGCAGGCGACAGCTCCTGCTGTAACTCGGGAACCGAGGTCGCTAACCCGGGAGCCAGCCACCCCTCCCAGGAAGAAGCTCGCCCCCCAAGCCCCGCACCTCGCGCCCCTCTCAAGGCCAGTACCTGGCTGAGGTCTCAGTCCCTCCAGCGGCTCCGATCGCGGCTTCCGGTGCCCCCAGGGAACCGGGAACAACACCTCTCGCCCCGCCCTCAGCTGGGGCCCATTCCCCTCTCCCCGGCCCGCCCCCCGCGGTTCGTCCTGCGTAGACGGTCAAAGAGCGCAGTTCGGCTTGCAACCAGGAAGCCCGAGGCTAGCTGCCATTCAGGTCAACTCTTTCCTCATTGGTGCGCTCGCGACCCCGCCCACCCCCGCCGGGCGGGACCAGCAGGGTCGAAGCCTCATCTCCAGCTGCAGCGATTGGTGGGAAGATCTATAAGCTCCGCCCTGTGCCCGCGGCAGGAGGAGTCCACTTATTAGACCAGCCCAGGTCTGGAACAGCTGATTTCTGAGAACAGAGTACAGAAACAGAACCGAGACTGCCACCCCCCCCCCTCCCAGAGGTGGAACCGGAATTTTGACAGACTGGGAATAGGAAGAGGAGGGCTCAAGTAATGAAAACAAACTCGTTCTTGGACAATATCGTATTAAACGCTTTAAACTCAGTGTATCATTTTAAATTTCCACAACCCCCAACAAGATGAAACTCATCCCCATTTTATACATGTAAAATATTGTTCGGGTGGCACATCTAGTTGAGTGCACATGTTACAGTGTGCAAGGACCCAGGATCGAGCCCTTGGTCCCCACCTTCGGGGGTAAGCTTTGCAAGTGGTGAAGCAGTACTGCAGGTTTCTCTCTGTCTAAATCCCTCTCCAGCTCCTCCATACTTCTGGATTTCTGGCTGTCTATATCCAGTAAATCAATAAAGATAATAATAATTTAAAAATAAAGTAAAATACTGCTCTTGAAGCAAATTAAATTACTAGTCAGTGATTGCTGAGCTTGTTCATTTGTTTATTTATTTAGCCAGAGCAGTGCTCAGCTCTGACTTTTGGTGGTGCTAGGGATGAACCTCAGACCTCTAGGACCTCAGGCATGAAATTATTTTGCACAACCACTATACTATCTCTCTAACCCTCCAAATTCTTTAACTGTAAAATTCCTACATTTGGGACCCTATCTAGCACTTTAATTTTATCATTAGCAGGCTATTGGTATCCTAGTAACTGGTGGAAAGCTGATAGCAAGGAGCAAAGAAGTGAGCTGCTTGGCTATGGCACACTCATTGGAGTGCACACATTATCAAAGGCAAGGATGAGGTGGCCTTCCACCTGCGTCGGGGAAAGCTTCATGAATGATGAAGCAATGCTGCAAGTGTCTCTACTTTCTCTCTCCTCCTTACACATCTATCCATTAAATAATTTAAATTTAAAAAAGACTTTCATGTCTGAAGCTCCTACGCCCTAGGTTCGATCCCAGAACTGTCATAGTCAGAGTTGAGCAGTGCTCCGGCCAAATAAATAAATACATTTTTAAAAAGAGAAAAAAAAATATATATATATATACAATTCATAGCTTACTTAAAAAGTGAGCTTGCTTTGCAATGGCTGAGAATCAGGTATGAACCCAAACCCCAAAGTTCTGAAGGAAATGTCTGGTGCTGTGGTGTCTATTTCTCTGTGTCTCTGTCTGAAAAAACAAACAAAAGATAGATTTGGAATGGGGAAGCCCCAGTGAGGACCAAAAAAATATATTCCTATTTCTACACTCCTATTCCTACATTCCTACAGCATAAACTTCCCCTTTAATAAATCAGAGATTTGGGGGTTTAATTTAATTTTTGGAGACTGGAATGAATTTAGGGCCTTGAGCATGTGTGAGTAACATCAAGGGCTTTTTTGCTTGTTTTGTTTTGTTCTGTTCTATATTCTTAGACAGAGAGAATACCAAAGCACCTCTATAGTCATCAATGGTGTTCCCACTTGGAGCTGGGGATGAAATCAAGTTCGTCATCAGGGTAAGCATGCATTCTACCTGTTAAGTTATCTTGTGGACCCTGGATTTTTTTCCCCACCAGGGTTACCACTGGGACTCATTGCCCACATGACCATATCTTCACCATTCCCAGTGGCCATTTTTTTGTTGGTTTGTTTGTTTTGTTTTTGTTTAAATAGGCCATGAGGGAAAGATAGAGAGGGGAGATCAACAGTAAGGGGGGAGAGATTTCTGTAGCAGTGCTCCACCACTTGTGAAGCTTCCCCACTGCAGGTGGGATGGAGACTTGAACCTACGTCCTCAGCGTGGTAATGTATAAGTTCCACTGGATGTACCACCACGCAGTTCTGATATTTTCTTTTGTGGATTACATGGGCCAACACAGGCCAGGTTTTCTATTCTCTTTACTTTATTTCATTTCATTATCTTTATTTTAGAGAGAGAAAGAGTGATAGAGGAGGAAGATACCATAGCACTACTTTACCATCCATGAGGATTTCCCCAGTGCCACAGTGCTCCCATATGGTACTAACGCTTGCATCTAGGGCCCATGGTGGGAATTTTACTGGGTGAGCTATCTCCTGACTCCTGGGTTTGAATTAGTTGATATATTAATTTTTGTTAGTGGGACTTCATTGCTTCAGGCGGACTTTTTCAAGTAGAAAGAAACAGAGAAAGTGACCATAGCACCAAAGTTTGCTTTAATGAAGTGGGGCTCATGCTCAAATCTGTGTCGTGACCATGACAAGGCTAACAGATTGTCCAAGTAAACTATACTTGACTCTGGATTTTATTTTATTTTAATTTTGTTATTTTATTTCTTAATGAGAAAGATAGGAAGAGAGAGAGAAAGAACCAGACATCATTCTGGTACATGTGCTGCTAGGTTTTTTGAACTCAGGACCTCATGCTTGAAAGTCTAGCGCTTTATCCACTGCGCCATCTCTGGGACCACTCGATTTTATTTTTTTAAATATTTAAAAAAACATTTATTTATTTATTTTGCCACCAGGGTTATTGCTGGGGCTCGGTGCCTACATTACTAGTCCACTGTTCCTGGAGGCCATTTTTTCCCTTTGGTTGCCTTTGTTGTTTTATCGTTGTGGTTATTATTGTTGTTATTGCGGTCGTTGTTATTGGACAAGACAGAGAGATATAGAGAGAGGAGGGGAAGACAGAGCGGGGGAGAGAAAGATAGACACCTGCAGACCTGCTTCACCACTTGTGAAGCGACTCCCCTGCAGTTGGGGAGGAGGAGCTCCAACCCGGATCCTTATGCCGGTCCTTTCACTTCGCTTCATGTGCGCTTAACCCACTGCGCTACCACCCGACCCCTTGGATTTTTTTTTATTATTTATTTTTAAAACATTTATTTATTTATTTCCCCCTTTTTTTGCCCTTTTTTATTATTGTGGTAGCTATTATTGTTGCTGTTATTGATGTCATCGTTGTTTTAGATAGGACAGAGAGAAATGGAGAGAGGAGGGGGAAGACAGAGAGGGGAAGAGAAAGTTAGACACCTGCAGACCTGCTTCACCGCCTGTGAAGCGACTCCCCTGCAGGTGGGGAGCCAGGGCCACTAACCCGGATCCTTATGCTTTGTGCTACGTGCACTTAACCTGCTGCACTACCGCCCGACTCCCGGATTTTATTTTTTAACAGAGAGAGAAACACCAGAACTCTATACACTATGCAGTGCTAAGGATGAAATTGAGGGCCTTACCTCCCTGGCCCCAAAGATTTGGATTTTGAACACACACATATAGTTTGTCAGAATATTAGATTTATTTGTTCTGTGTTTATTACCTTCTTTTATAGCCTAAGATTCCCATTCTCAGGATTTATGCCCACTCCCAGTAAGGCCACTGCCAGTAAGAAGCTGAAGTTACTACTTCTGACACCAAAGGGGCTGTGGTAGTTGTTTCTTCCACAATACTTACATCTAAGATAGAGGTACCTAGGCCCTCCTTGATGGTCTCTGGCTGAGGGCTATTTGCTTCCTTCTCATAATAATCCTGGATCAAACGGTGAACCCCAATCTTCACTGCAGGTTTAAGAGCAGCACTGATCCATAATCCTATGGGTCCCCCCGACAGTCCAGCCATGGTCATTAGAAGGTCATAACCCAGATCAATTGCTCCATCTTGACCTCGTTCTTTAGCTTTGTCTGAGCAGTTCTGAGAAGCATAATACAGAGCTGTGGCCAGGTTGTAGTAGGTTCCCACTCCTGGTAGCATCTGGACTATATTGTGTATATTCTGTTCCTGCTCTTGGTTACAGTCTTCAGTGGAGAGTGAGCGTCGGGCCCTCTCTGGACCTGGTTTTGACCTGGCCAGCAGCTGCAGAACAGAGACCAGGACATCCACAGAAACTCCCCTTACAGTACTCCTGCCTTTCTGGAGCTCTTGAAGATGTCGACTGAGTATCTGTGTGGCTTTTCGCCCCACCTGGCTGGAGAGCCGAAGCTGTAGGGCCTTAGCTTGGTCCCGGCAGCCAGCTTCCTCAAGTGCATTCATCAGTGGCAAGCTCACCAGAAACCTGGGGAGGGAGGCCATGTGGATGAAACCAGGCAGGGACGTTGGGAGCAAAGTCTGACAAGATAAGGGCTCTAAAGATGGCCAGGAATCCAAGAGTGTGGGAAGGTGCATTATCTGGTTTTCATATGAAATAGTATTAGCAGGGTACAGCAGGAGGTAACAAAAAAGCAGTATCACTGGTGTCATGATGAGTCTGAGGCCACGTTGCCTAGCACAGGACACTATGAAGAAGGGAAAAAAAGACAAAGCAGGTGAGGGAGACAACATAGTGGTTATGCAAAAGACTTTCATGTCTGAGGTCCCAGCTTCACTTCCTCGCACCACCATAAACTAGAGCTGAGTCATGTTCATGTAAAAAAAAAAGAAAGAAAAGAAAAGAAAGGGGGCTGGGTGGTAGCTCAGTGGGTTAAGAGCACAAAGCACAAGGACAGGCCTAAGGATCTTGGTTTGAGTCCTCAGTTCCCCACTTGGAGGGGGTTACTTCACAAATGGTGAAGCAGGTCTGCAGGTGTCTGTCTTTCTCTCCCCCTCTCTGTCTTCCCCTCCTCTCTCTATTTCTCTCTATCCTATCCAACAACAACAGCTACAACAATAACAATAAAAATAAGTGTAACAACAAGGGCAACAAAAATAGGAAAATGGCCTGCAGGAGCAGAGGATTCATGCAGGAGCAGGCACTGAGCCCCAGCAATAACCCTGGAGGCAAAAAGAAAAGAAGAAAAGAAAATGAGTAAAACATTTTTGCTTAGGGCTATGGTGTGAATGGAACCCAGGACTCAGGGCACACTTCATCCGTGACCTCCAATCTTCTATCTCAAGAAATAAAAAATACAACCTAACTGTTCTTTCTTGATCTTTCCCATCTTTAAATCACCAGGGAATTCCTTTGTTTTATTTTCACCCATTTACAGGGGGCCCCAGATTACCATACAGTCCAGTCACTAAGAAGTGAAACTGCTTTGTTAAGCTTGGTTGCTCTTCAGTCTGTCCTGTCCAGTTCCCTGTCCCATGAAGAAAAGAAATATTTAATTTCCACTGTCACCAATAAGAGGTGTAATCTCTGCAAATATTTGTTCATTTGTACTGGCTGATCAAACATTGTCCTCTTATGACCCACTCAACCTCATTGACCTCAACATTTAAGATCACGTTCTTGGATATTTCCTGTAAGCCCCTACCATGTTTTACCTAGCTCTAGATGAAAGTATGGAGGTCCAGATTCAGGAAATATTGGCTATCCTTGTTTTGTGTTTTTTCTTCCCTCCAGGGTTATCACTGGGGCTTGGTGCCTGCACTAAGAATCCACTGCTCCTGGTGGCCATTTTTTTTCTCACTGTTGTTGCACTTGCTGTTGTTGGATAGAACAGAGAGAAATTGAAAGAAGAGGGGAAGATGGAGAGAGGGAGAGAAAGACACCTGCAGACCTGCTTTACCGCTTGTGAAGCGACCCCTCCCCTGCACCCCTGAATTGGGTTGAATTGGGTTCCTTGTGCTTCACACTATGTGTGATTGACCTGGTGTGCTATTGCCTGACCCCGTTGTTTTTTATTTTATTTTATTTTATTTTATTTTATTTTTATTTCTTTATTGGGGAATTAATGTTTTACATTCAACAGTAAATACAATAGTTTGTACATGCATAACATTCCCCAGTTTCCCATATAACAATATAACCCCCACTAGGTCCTCTGTCATCCTTTTTGGACCGTTGTTTTGTTTTTTGCCACAGGACCTAGTACATGTGTGATTCCACTGCTCCCTGCCCTAGTTATCATTATTTTTATTATTTAGAAAAAGACAGAGTAACAGGGATATCATAGGACCATTCCACCATCCCTGGAGCTTCCCTTGTTGCTCCCATGTGGTACTGGGGTTTGAACCCTGTGCCTTGTCCATGGTAAGGTGGGTGCTCTACTGAATTAGCTATCTTTTTTTTTTTGCCTCCAGGGCTGTCTCTGGGCTTGGCACTAAGAATCCACCACTCCCAGTGGCCATTTTCATTTTTCCTTTTTTTCCCTCTTTTCACCACCGCCCGTCCTCCAATTAACTATCATGTAACTCCATGTCTATGATTCCATCACACTTGGGAGACTTATTTTTCCTTTCTTGCCCATCCCCCCATAGATGGTAAATGCAGAGCAGGAGAAAGAGACACAGACACCACAGCACTGCTCTGCCCTAGTGACGCTTCCTCTTGCATGGTGCTCATATATGGCGTCCGGGGCATGAACCTGGTTTTCTGAGCATGATACCGAGTATGTTCTACTATGTGAGCTATTTCCAGGCCCGTGTGATTCGTTTATTTATTACCAGAGCACATTGTGCTACTGATGGCACTATCTCCTTGGTCTGCATTCATTTGCTTCCCCCACACCAGTGTTATTACTGGGATTTGGTGCCCATATGGCTCCACTGCTGCTGGTGGCCACTCCCTCCCTTTTTTCTTTTTGTTGTTAATAGATAGTGAGAGACAGAGAGTTATAGTGAAGAGAACAGAGAGAGGAAGAGAGGAACCACCTGAAGCACTGTTCCATTTGCTTATGAAGCTTCCTTCCTGTAAGTGGGGGCTGGGCACTTGAACCCAGGTCACGAGCACGGCAAAGAACTAGACATCTTCAATATCTCTTTTGCTTTGGTATCTTTATGACCCAAATCTGCTTTGACTTGAAATATATATATATATATATATATATATATATATATATATATATATATATATAGTGGTTTTTTTGTTGTTGTTGTTTTTGTTTTTACCAGAGCAATGCTCAGCTTTGGCTTATGGTGGTGCTGAGGACTGAACCTGGAAGCTTTTGTGCCTCAGACCTGAAAAATCCTTTTGCATAACCATTATGCTGTTTCCCCAGCCCATGCTTTGATTTTCTTTAAAATATTTTCTTTATTTATTTTTAAATATTTATTCCCTTTGTTGCCCTTGTTGTTTTATTGTTGTAGTTATTGATGCTGTCGCTATTGAATAGGACAGAGAGAAATGGAGAGAGGAGGGAAAGACAGAGAGGGGGAGAGAAAGATAGATACCTGCAGACCTGTTTCACCGCTTGTGAAGCAACTCCCCTGCAGGTGGGGAGCTGGGAGCTCGAACCCGGATCCTCATGCTGATCCTTGCGCTTTATGCCATGTGTTGGATAGTATGCCAGCTCCCCCTGGCTTCTGCTTAACCATATGCCTATATAGGGATAGATTTAATCCCATTCAAAGCTTTGGTCTATTTACATAAATCACTTTTACATTTACATAAAGCACCACACTCCCTCCAGGGCATTGGTGGTTTAGTGGTAGAATTCTCACCTGTTCCACCCCCTCTCCTTGTCACACCCTGATCCTCTCTTTGTCACACTCTGATTTTCACCAGTCACTTTTCGCTCCACCCTCTCTATATCACATCCTGTTTCCACCCTACTTGGAGAGTATAAAAACAGCTACTCTTCTGATTAAAGACACTTGGAAATTGCTTTCCAGCTCCAAGAGTTCCAGAGTGTATCTCCTGCGAAGTTAGTGCACGAGTTCCTGATCCCTCTCCCACGCAGCAGCCTAGATCGGCTCCAGTTGAGTTCTCTCCAACCCAGAGAGCACTAGCTCAGGAAGAAGTACCCTCAGGCTATCCCTGCACCATGTGTGCTTAACCTGCTGGTTTACCGCCCGACTCTCTCTATATTTTATTTTTATGATTTATTTATTTTTACATAAGCTCTGGCTTATGGCTGTGTGGAGGACTGAACCTAGGACTTTGGAGCCTCATGGGTGAGAGTCTCTTTTGCATAACATATGCTATTTACTCTCTGCCCAAAATATATTTTTTATTTATTTAAGATAAAAACAGAGAAATTGAGAGGGAAAGGGAAGATAGAGAGGGTGGGAGAAAGAGAAACACCTGCAGCACTGCTTCACTACTCCTGACCCCCCCACCTCTGAGCTGTAAGTGGGGACTGGTGGCTTGAACATAGTAATATGTGTGCTCTACCAGGCTCACTGTCACCAAGCCTGACTGCTCTGATTTTATTAAACATTTACTTATTTATGGAGAAGGAGGAGGGAGATGGAGAAAGAACCAGAGAATCACTCTGGCACATGCAGTGCCAGCCCGGGAATGAACTTGAAATCTCCTGCTTGAGAGTCCAATGCTTTATTTGGTGTGCCACCTTCCAGGCTCCTACCTTGCTGTTTTTTAAATCCTACGTTTCCCCTTAACCTAGACTTACAAGGAAGTTAGGAAACGGATGGACTCCAAGAACAGTGAAGGTCATAGCATTTGCAAATATTTCTGCATCTCCTCCTCCTAACTTAGACTTTGTTCTCCTCACTTTTGCCCCAAACTAACAAACAAGCCTTTCCTCGATTGACCCTGCCAGCCCTGTGTCATATCCCTCCCGTACTAAGGCTTTACTCTCCACTTATATACAAAATGAGAGTCCTTTTATACTTTCCAAAGGGGAGAAGGAAGGCAAATCTCTGGTGAATGATCTCCAAAGCAGTTCTTCTTATTAAAAGGATACATTGAGTAGAGGTCCAGGAAGATTGAATATAACGGTAAGTCAAATTAAGTCAGTATAATTTTTTAAATATTTATTTATTTATTCTCTTTTGTTGCCCTTGTTGTTTTATTGTAGTTATTATTGTTGTTGTTATTTGATATCATTGTTGTTGGATAGGACAGAGAGAAATGGAGAGAGGAGGGGAAGACAGAGAGGGGGAGAGAAAGAGAGACACCTGCAGACCTGCTTCACCACTTGTGAATCGACTCCCCTGCAGGTGGGGAGCTGGGAGCTCGAACCAGGATCCTTACACTGGTCCTTGCGCTTTGCGCCACGTGCGCTTAACCTGCTGTGCTACCGCCCGACTCCCATAATTTTTTTTTAAACTGCCACCAGTTAAGTGGTTCTATGGCAGCACTCTGAATCTGTTACTCCTGGCGACTATTTTTTTCTTTTTCCATTCTCTTTCTTCCTTTCTTTCTTTCTTTCTTTCTTTCTTTCTTTCTTTCTTTTTTTATTATATTGGATAAGACAGAGAAAAAATAAGAAGGGAGTGGGAGATAGAAGAGAGAGAGAGAAAGAGAGACACCTACAGACCCCCTGCAGGTAGGGAGTAGGGACTCTAACTCAGGTCCTTGGTCATAGTAACATGTAGGCTTAACCAGGTGCAAAACTGCCCGTCCCTGTTAGTACAACTTTTACTTCAAACTTTTCTTATTCTAGTGTAAAATATATTTATCAGATGGGTGGTAATTCTTCCCAAATCTAAAACTTCAGGAATTGGGCTTTATCTGGGGTTTAGGTGTAACTATAGTTCAAACATTAGACAAAGGTGTCTCATGTCTCTCTTCCCTACCTTAAACAGAGGGTCAGTGGGTCTGTATCTTTGTATGAATGACTGTAATTATGAAATAACTCTTCTCACTCTTATTTTAAAAAATTTATTGCCAACACGGCCACCACTGGGGCTCAGTGCCTGCATGATGCATCTACCTCTCCCAGTAGCTTTTTTACTCCCCCTTTTTTTCTTTTTTTAGAAAGAAAGAAAGAAATTGAGAAGGAAGTGGGAGAGAGAGAGAGAGACCTACCTGCAACACTGCTTCATCTCTCATGAAGCTTCCCCTTGCCCCTGCAGGTGAGGACTGGAGGTTTGAACCTGGGACCTTTTACATGACAACACCTGTGCTTTACCGGGTCACCCACCTGGGTCCTCACTCCTCATTTGTGTTTGGGAAATAAAAACATATTGTATCACCCAGGGTCGAAAGGAATAAAGTAAGCACAGATGATTTAAGGCGTCACATTATTTCATTATGAAGAGATAAAACAGATTTTTAAAAAATATTTATTATCTATTTCCTTGTTGTTGCCCTTTTAAAAATATTTATTCCCTTTTGTTGCCCTTGTTATTTTATTGTTGTAGTTATTATTGTTGTCGTTGTTGGATAGGACAGAGAGAAATGGAGAGAGGAGGGGAAGATAGAGAGGGGGAGAGAAAGATAGACACCTGCAGACCTGCTTCACCGCTTGTGAAGCGACTCCCCTGCAGGTGGGGAGCCAGGGATTCGAACTGTGATCCTTATGCTGGTCCTTGCGCTTCACGCCACGTGCGCTTAACCCGCTGTGCTACTGCCCGACTCCCAAAATATTTTTTTTTTAAAAAGTATTATTTTTCAGTGGTCTAGGAAGTGGCACGGTAGGTTGAAATGCTGTGCTCAAAAGCATGAAATTCTGAGTGCATGAGTTTGATAAAATAAAACAAATTAAATTCCAGCCAGAGGGTACAGCACTGAAAGAGCAGTTGATAATGGTCTCAGGTTATGACAGGCAGAATCAGACTAAGTTAGAATGACCAACTAGTGGGAGTCGGGCAGTAGCCCAGCGAGTTAAGTGCATGTGGCGCAAAGCATAAGGACCGGCAGAAGGATCCTGGTTCGAGCCCCGACTCCCCACCTGTAGGGGAGTCGCTCCACAGGCAGTGAAGCAGGTCTGTAGGTGTCTATCTTTCTCTCACCTTCTCTGTCTTCCCCTCCCCTCTCCTCTCTCTATCCTAACAACGACGACATCAATAACAACCATAATAACTACAACAAGAATAAAAAGACAACAAGGGCAATAAAAGGCAAAATAAATAAATAAATAAAATTACAATAAAAAAAAGATGGAATGATCAACTAGTTTCCTCTAGCTGTAGTCTCAAGGACCCTAGGGAGAGAGTGAGGGACCACAACACCAAAGTTCCCTTCACTACAGTGGGGGCTGGGCTTGAACTTGGCAAAGCACTATCCAAGTGAGAGATTCCTTTTTTTTTTTTTTTTTTGCGGCCAGGGTTATTGCTGGGACTCAGTGCCTGCACTAGGAATCCACTGCTCCTGGAGGCCATTTTTCCCATTTTGTTGCGCTTGTTGTTACACTGTTGTCATTATTATGGTTATTGCCATTGCTATTGTTGTTGGGTAGAATAGAAAGAAATCGAGAGAGGAGGGGAGATAGAGAGGGGGAGAGAAAGACAGCCGAAGACCTGTTTCACTGCCCATCAAGCACCACCCCTCTGCAGGGGCTCAAACAGAGATTCTTTTTTTTTTTTTTTTCCTCCAGGGTTATTGCTGGGCTCGGTGCCTGCACCATGAATCCACTGCTCCTGGAGGCCATTTCCCCCCCCTTTTTTGTTGCCCTTGTTGTTGTAGCCTCGTTGTGGTTATTATTATTACCATTGTTTGTTGTTGGATAGGACAGAGAGAAATGGAGAGAGGAGGGGAAGACAGAGAGGGGGAGAGAAAGATAGACACCTGCAGACCTGCTTCACCGCCTGTGAAGCGACTTCCCTGCAGGTGGGGAGCCGGGGGCTCGAACTGGGATCCTTATGCCGGTTCTTGCGCTTTGTGCCACGTGCGCTTAACCCACTGCGCCACCCCCTCACCCCCTTAACCGTGGTTCTTATGCCAGTCCTTGCGCTTAACACACTACACTTCAGCCCGATACTCCCCCCTCTCCCATGTGAGATATTCTACCAGCCCTGATTCTGTTCCTTTTAACTTTGGATCCAGACAGTTCCTCTACTTCATTTACAAGTAGCTAGAACCCCAAATCACCAATAGGATCCAGTAAGTCTATCCAAACTGTGTTGGTAAATCTAGACCCATTCGACTGGTTTTCTGTCTCATAAAGAAAGGAGGTGATTAGTAGGGGGATGTGACCTCAATGAATGTTTACCCATTGTGCTGTTAGATGAAATACTGTACCCCCAGGTCAAGAGGGCCCTCAGCAGGAAAATTGCATTTTTCGTTTGTTTGCTGTTGGTATGCTTCTAATTCTGCTTTAAAAAAACCCCTTCTGTTTCATTTGGTTTAATCCCCCCTGCATTCTATTTAAATAACACTGTATTCTATTTACATAACCTCTTCTTCTTCTAGCTTTTGCCCTTCTTCCGTAGCCAGTCAACAGCGTCAGGTTGAGCCTGATGTAAAGTTTCGAGACCTCCTTTGAATCTGGAGAGGTGGCAGTCATTGACTATGTGGGTCATAGTCTGTCTGGAGCCACAGGGGCAGTTCGGGTCGTCTCTGGCTCCCCAGGGATGGAACATAGTGGCGCACCGGCCATGGCCTGTTCGATAGCCATTGAGGAGGGCCCAATCATAACGTGCTAGGTCAAAGCCGGGTTGAAGCTTGCAGGGGTCTGTGATGAGGTGTTTGTTCTTTACCTCAGCTGACTGCCAACTCTGTTTCCAAGAGTCTGGAACAGAGAAGTTCAGTGTAGGCGTAGGAGACCAGATTGGATGACAAAACGTCAAGCGTTGGACAGGGTGGGCGAAGATATCCGCATATATTGGCAGGTCCGATCGAGCATAGATGTGGGAAATGAACTTAGATGATGCTGCATCCCGATGAATATCTGGCGGGACGATGTTGCTAAGAACTGGCAGCCATGGAACCTGGGTGGAACGGATGGTTCCAGAAATTATCCTCATAGAGGAATATAATTTGGAATCGACCAAGTGGACATGGGGGCTACGGAACCATACTGGGGCACAGTATTCTGCAGTGGAATAGCATAATGCCAGAGATGATGATCGTAGTGTGGAAGCGCTCGCGCCCCATGAGGAGCTGGCCAGTCTTGCAATGATGTGATTCCTCGCGCCCACCTTTGCTGCAGTTTTTATGAGATGTTTGTGAAATGACAGAGTGCGATGGAGAGTAACGCCAAGATAGACTGGCTGGGCTTCATGCCGGATTCTCGTATCGTCAAGCTGCACATTAAGCTCACGCGAGGCCGAGGCATGCTGTAGATGGAAAACAGATGATACCGTTTTTGCAGTGCTAGGGATTAGTCGCCATTTTTTACAGTAATCAGACATCAGAGACATGTCTCTCGTGAGTGTTTCCTCGAGGATGTCGAACTTGGATGCCTGAGTTGCACAGCAGATGTCATCGGCGTAGATGAACTTCCTTGAAGAAGTTTCTGGGAGTTCATTGATGTAAATATTAAATAGTGTAGGAGCCAGAACAGAGCCCTGGGGGAGGCCACTTGAGACAAGTCTCCATCTGCTGGACTTGTCACCCAGATGCACCTCTGTTAACAAGCACCACCCTCCCTCCAGGGCATTGGTGGTTCAGTGGTAGAATTCTTGCCTGCTCCACCCCCTCTCCTTGTCATACCCTGATTTTCACCAGTCACTTTTCTCTCCACCCTCTCTGCGTCGCATCCTGTTCCCACCCTACTGGGCTAGTATATTTATAAGGACAAGATTGTTTGTAGTTTTTAGTTTAGCTTAGCTTGGTATAGATTGCCCTGCATCCTGCATGAATAAAGAGATACTGCGTACAACCCAGCCATGAGTCCCGGGTCGTCTGTTACCCGCCTGTGAAGCCAGCCCGTCGAAAACAACAGTTTGTTTTTGCCTTCAGGGCTATCAATGGGTCTCAGTGCTGGCACTATGAATCCACTGCTCTCGGCAGCCATTTTTTCCACTGTATTTGACAGGACGGAGAGAAATTGAGATAAGAGGGGGAGGTGGGAAAGAGGGGTCTGGGAGATGGCTCAGTGGATAAAGCAATGGACTCTTAAACATGAAGTCCTGAGTTCAATCCCCAGCAGCATATGTACCAGAGTGATGTCTGGTTCTTTCTCTCTCTCTCTCTCTCCTCTTATCCTTCTCATTAATAAATAAAATCTTTTTAAAAAAAGAGAGGAGAGAGAAAGACAATTTCAGACCTGCTTTGCCCCTTGTGAAATGATTCTCTCCTGCAGGTAGGGAGTCGAGGGCTCTAGCCAGGATCCTTGAGCTTAGTACTGAATGCACTTAATTGAGTGCACCACTGCCAGGTCCCTGAGTGGATTTTTTAAAAAGATTTTATTTTTTTTTTAATGAGAAAGATAGGAGAGAGAGAAAGAACCAGACATCATTCTGGTACATATGCTGCCAGTGATTGAACTCAGTACCTCATGCTTTAGAGTCTAGTGCCTCAGCCACTGCGCCACCTCCCGGACCACCATGGATTTTTTTTTTTTTTTGAGACTTATTGATTGATGAGAATGATAAAAGGAGAGAGAAAGAACCAGACATCACTCTGGTACATGTGCTACCAGGGATTGAACTCAAAACCTCATGCTTGAGAGTCCAGTGCTTTACCACTTCGCCACCTTCCAGATCATGTGGACTGTTTACATATACAGTGTTCATACATTTGGGGTCCTTGACTGATCTCTGGTACTAAATATGCTAGAATAGTTTTCTGGACTCAGTATCTTATAAATAAATAAATAAATAAATAAATAAATAAATAAATAAATAAATAAGAGAGTCAGGCGGTAGCACAGCAGGTAAAGCGCAGGTGGCACAGAGTGCAAGGACTGGCGTAAGGGTCACGTTTCAAGCCCCGGACTCCCCACATGCCGGGGAGTGGCTTTACAGGTGGTTAAGCAGGTCTGCAGGTGTCTCTCTTTCTCTCTCCTCTCTATGTGTCCCTCCTCTCTCTATTTCTTTCTGTCCTATCCAACAACAAAAAAAGGGCAACAAAAGGGAATAAATATAATAAATAAATAAATATCAAACAGAGAAGCACACTAGTCTTAAAAGTCATTGACGTTGGTCCAGAAAGTAACATAATATGCAGAATACACTTTTTTTTTTAAACCAGAGCACTGCTTAGCTCTCACTTATGATGGTGTGGGGGATTGAACATGGGACTTTAGAGCCTCAGGTATGAAAGTCTCTTTGCATAATCATTAAGCTGTCTACTCCCACGCCAGAATGCATATTTTAAGGTAATGAGACCCTTGGTTCCTTCCCCAGTACACTTGAGAGTGCTATGCAAATCGCCAGAAGATCTCTACAGATAGTGGGGTGGTGCTTTAGTCTCTTTCTCTCTCTCTCTCTTTGCCTGTAGGGTTATTATCACTGGGGTTCTGTGCCTGAACTACAAAGTCACTGTTCCTGGTGGCCATTTTTCTCCCATTTTATTGGATAGGACAGAGAGAAATTGAGAGGGGGAGGGGGAGATAGACACCTGAGGACCTGCTTCACCACTTGTGAAGTGTCCCCACTGCAGGTGGGGAGCAGGAGTTCAAACCTGTATCCTTGTGTGGGTCCTTGTGCTTCTTACTATGTGTACTTAACCTGGTATGCCACCAGCCAACCCCCTGTTTGTCTGTCTCTCTCTTTCTCTTGCTCTGAGATAAAATGATAAAAACATTGAGCTAGGTTGAATTATTAAGTATGAGGTCCTGAGTTTGATCCCTGGTATCGAATGTATCATAGTGATACTCTTGATTCTTCATCTCTCCTTCTTTCTCTCTCATGAGTTAATAAATAAATTGTGACAGCCGGGTGATAACACCCCTGGTTGAGTGCACCTGTCACCATGCACAAGGACCGGCATTTGGGTCCCTGCTCCCCACCTACAGAGAAGAAGCTTCATGAGCGGTAAAGCAGGTCTGCAGGTGCCTGTCTTTCTCTATTTTCCCAACCTCTCTCACTTTCTTTATATGCAAGCATGAGACCCTTGTTCCCACATAAAAAAAAAAAAAGACATCAACATTTCCTAGGTGTTCCAGGTACATCCTGTCTCCAACTCACAAAAAGAACTATGAAAACTCAGAATCAAGAGAGACCTATCAACTGTGATTCTGACATAAAACCAACATTTTATTTCTTTTTTCAATTT
Source organism: Erinaceus europaeus (assembly GCF_950295315.1). Classification (NCBI taxonomy): domain Eukaryota; kingdom Metazoa; phylum Chordata; class Mammalia; order Eulipotyphla; family Erinaceidae; genus Erinaceus; species Erinaceus europaeus. The sequence goes on along the minus strand of NC_080168.1, from coordinate 107,634,492 downwards.
TTGAAAATGAACATAAGCAACTAAAACATGTAGTTGGGGAATTAAAAAATAAACATAGATGAATAGGTAAAGATTATAATACCCTTCTCAACTAGTGAGCAATAAAATCACAATATTTGATAACTGAAGGGAATTGGGAGAAGAGGTAGGGAGTAAAGTGTTAAGAGAGTGGTGTAAAACTATACACTGTAATCTCACAATCATGTAATCTACTATTAATCACATATTAAAATTGGATAAAGAAGATTTATAGTTACTAGAAATTAATTAATAGTAGAGGTATTTATTTAAATAAAGTGTGTGTGTGTGTGTGTTTAAAGCATGTTATTCAAATTTGATTGAATTCCAGGGTTGGAAGAACCCTGGATTTACAACCCAAATTCTTGCTCACTCAAAATCTTCATTTAAAAGAGATAAAGTTATATAACATACACATTTTACTTCTAACCAAAATGCTAGGTTCTTCTACCAAGCTACACCACATCTCAAACCAAGGAAGCGATAGAAATCACACCAGCAGGAAATGTATATTTCAAAGATTCAATAAATTTATTTTATTCTTAGAATATTTTCCTCTCTCAGAAATGAAATCAAATTCATTTATCATAATATCTAATATATATGAGCAACATATTACAACATTATTACTGGATAGCAAGAATATCCAGGAAAGAAATCACTGTAATTTAAAATGGAATTTTACTGACAACTACTAGATTTTCTTCCTTCCTGATTAATTTAAAATCAAATAATAATGTGAATTTAATCTACAGCAGCAAGTCGCACGGGTATGGGAAAAAAATGCTTTCCATTTCCTAAGCCCATCAAAGGTAATTGAAGATTATAATACTATGTGTTACAAAAATTGGCTTCTTTTCACTAATAGAAGATATAAAAAAAAAGTGTTAAGAGAGGGGGCAAAGATGATTCCAGTCATAAATTTTCAACACTGAGACTAAATGAAAAGCATTTACCTTAAACTGCCTTAAACAATTCTACTAGCTGTGCTCAGTACTTGTAGATGTTCCTGTCAGATACTGAGAAGGGAAATATGATATTTAGCAGACCCTCCCTAGAATAGGAAAGCCAGCACATATTTCTTCAACGTGTGCACTATTATACTAATAAAAATATTTGTAGCACGCTTGACGAAGTATTTCTGGTCTTCTAATGGCAGTGAGAAGTTCTCAAGATCAGAGCTATCTATCAGCCTTACACTGACTGCTTCTAAATGCTTCCAAGACTCTTCAGTGCACTTCTGTGTGACATCAATGGCAGATTTCTTGAACTCTGTCACCAGTTCAGTGACAGGAAGCTTGTCAGCAAATTCTGCCATCAGCGTTGCTGTCTCATAATACACCCAGTTATCATCAGACTTACAGGCCTCAGGAAGGGCCACTGAGCGCCGAACCCGCTTCACCTCCCCTGTGAACACCCCCAGATCCTTCAGAATGTCCTTCGTAGCATCAATCTCTTCTTCGCTGTGTTTTTTACTCTCTCGGAGGAGGGCTTCAGTAGTGTCCTTCCCTCCCATCCTAATGAGCTGCTGCTGCAGCATTTGGGCTTCTGTTGTGCAGCCTATCTTCTCCAGGGCTAGCTCCAGAGCTAAGCTGGATAGGAACTCAGGTAGAGGGGCCAAGGAAGGCACAGACTGCAAGAGATTCTGGCAGGTTTGGGGACCTGGGACAGGAATCTGGTTGGAGAGCATGTCTGGTGGCTGTCTGGCTTCCCTGAAAGATGGATTGAAGTCCAAATCTCCTTTCTGGACATTTATTGGCAAGGTCTTCACCGGAGATAGCAGAACACAGCCTAGGAGCAGCACAGCCAGGATCATGGTGGGTCACCAGGAACAGTCCTGCTGGAAAGAAGCATTGCTCAGGGTGGGAAGTGGGGAAGGCTTGGAACAAAGTCACAAAGTCTACTTCTGTCTGATCAGAAGTAGAAAGTGGTAGTTGGGTGGTAGCGCAGCGGGTTAAGTGCACGTGGTGCGATGCACAAGGACTGGCGTTAAGGATCCCAGTTTGAGCCCCCTGCTCCCCACCTGCAGGGGAGTCACTTCACAGGCGGTGAAGCAGGTCTGCAGGTGTCTATCTTTCTCTCCACCTCTTTGTCTTCCCCTCTTCTCTCCATTTCTCTCTGTCGTATCTAACAATGATGACATCAATAACAATAATAATAACTACACCATCAATAAAAAACAACAAGGGCAACAAAAGGGAAAATAAATAAATATAAAAAATAAAAAAAGAAGTAGAAAGTGTCTTAGAGGGTCAGAGAGATAACATAGTGGCTCAGAAGCTTAGATGTCCCAGGTTCAACCCACAGAAGCACCTTATGTCAGAATTAAGTAGTACTTGGGTGAAGTAAGAGATAGAAATAGAGACAGAAATAAGAGACAGAGAAAAAGAATGGAGAATATTGTATTGGGAAAGTATTTCAAGATGTCAGAGCATAGGATTTTTATGCTTGAGGCCACAGAGCTCATAGGTTCAATCCTTGTTACCACTATTTGCTAGAGATGAGTAGTGCTCTGGTCTGTCTCATAAAAGCAAATCTTTAATAAAAGAAAAAGGGAAATGTCATAATATTTGACAAATTCAAATCATCCAAGACCTATTTCATCCTTACAGTCTGTAAAGTATCTTTACCTGGTTCAGAAAGAAAGAAGCCAGAGGAAGGAGATGGCCCAGTTCTATGCTTTGCCTTGTTGCCTCCCAAATCTAAATGACTGCTTTATAGAGTTCCCCTTCTCTTTGCTGAACCACTGTTTATTTTTTGAAACTAGTGATGGACTTAACAGTCACAAATATTTATCCACCTCTTCCTGGTTCAGACTTTGTCCTCCCAATTGTTGACCCACATTGACAAACAGGTCTCTCTTTGTGGCTAATGCTTCTCCTGCCCCATGCCCCTGTAATCCTTAACTATTTCCTAAACCCAAACTACTCTGTATATCCTGGGGAAGTAGGGAAGTGAAATCTAGAGATGCCAGTGATTTCTTTTTTTCTTTTAAATTTATTTTATTATTATTTATTTTTTATTACATTTATTTATTTATTGTTCTTATTTATTTATTTCCTTTTGTTGCCCTTGTTGTTTTTATTGTTGTTGTTGATGTTGTCGTTGTTAGATAGGACAGAGAGAAATGGAGAGAGGAAGGGAAGACAGAGGGGGAGAGAGAGATAGACACATGCAGACCTACTTCACTGCCTGTGAAGTGACTCCCCTGCAGGTGGGGAGCCAGGGGCTTGAATCAGGATCCTTATACTGGTCCTTGTGCTTTGAGCCATGTGCGTTTAACCCACTGTGCTACCGCCCAACTCCTTATTTATTTATTTATTTATTTATTTATTTATTTATTTATTGTATAGAGACAGCCATAAATTGAGGGGGGGGGAGACAGAGAGGGAGAGAGATAGAGAGAACCTGCAGTCCTGCTTCACCACTTGCAAAGCTTTCCTCCTGCAGGTGGGAACTGAAAGCTAGAACCTGGGTCCTTTCACATTGTAACATGTGCGCTCAGCCAGGTGGGATGTTAGTGATTTCTTCTTCTTCTAATAGTTTCATTTTAAAAATCTTGGTTATTTTTTTGATAGAGACAGCCAGAAATCGAGAGGATAGGGATAGAAAGGGAGAGAGACAGAGAGACACCTGTGGCCCTGCTTCACCACTCACAAAGCTTTCTTCCTGCAGGTGGGGATTGGGCGCTTGAACCCTGGTCCCTGTGGACTGTAACATGTGCACTCAACCAGGTGTGCCGCCACCTGGCCCCGGGATGCCAGTGATTTCTGGGTAGAATTCCCAAGATAGTGGTCCGGAGGGTGGCGCAGTGACAAAGCTTTGGACTCTCAAGCATGAGGTCTTGAGTTTGATCCCCGGCAGCACATGTGCCAGAGTGATGTCTGGTTCTTTCTCTCTCATCCTGTATTTCTGATAAATAAACAAACAAACAAACAAAAAAAGAATTCTCAAGATAGTGCCTACTCAGTGGATATATCAGAGAGAAGAATGGAAAATAGAAACTACTGGCAAGTCAGACCAAATCAGAGCAAAAATTTCAGTTTTTACTTAAGTTCTAGTACAACATCTAGATTAAACATTCATTATCTGATAATCAATCTCTCTTTCTCTCTCTGTCTCTGTCTCTCTCAGAGCACTGCTCAATTCTGTTTATGGTAGTTCCAGGGATTGAAACTAGGACCTTGAAACTTCAGGCAGGAATGTCTTTTGCATAATCACTCTGCTATCTTTTTGACATGATAGCACTTCTTTCTAATCCAATATAAAAACTATAGTAATTAGGCTTCATTTGTCATACAGGGATTTAAAAGAGAAATGGAGGTCTGGAAGATCAGAAAAGATAGCATATGTCTCCTGAAACTAATACAAAAATCTATAACATCTTATCATAATTTCCTCTTTGGTGCTGTAACCTCTGATAGGGAGTCACAAGAAACAGGCCTAGCAGCACAATTTGTAATAGCCAAAACCTGAAAGAAACCTAGGTGTCCAACAACAGATGAGTGGCTGAGCAAGTTGTGGTCTATATACACAATGGAATACTACTCAGCTATAAAAAATGGTGACTTCACTGTTTTCAGCTGATCTTGGATGGACCTTGAAAAATTCATGTTAAGTGAAATAAGTCAGAAACAGAAGGATGAATATGGGATGATTTCACTCTCAGGCAGAAGTTGAAAAACAAGACCAGAAGAGAAAACACAAGTAGAACCTGAACTGGAATTGGCGTATTGCACCAAAGTAAAAGACTCTGGGGTGTGGGGGGAGAATACAGGTCCAAGAAGGATAACAGAGGACCTACTGGGGGTTGTATTGTTATATGGAAAACTGAGAAATGTTATGCATGTACAAACTATTGTATTTACTGTCAAATGTAAAACATTAATTCCCCAATAAAGAAAAAAAAAAGAATAGGAAAGCTATCAGAGAAGGGGATGGGATATGGAGTTCTGGTGGCGGGAACTGTGTGGAGTTGTACCTCTCTTATCCTATGGTTTTTGTCAGTGTTTTCTTTTTATAAATAAACATTAAAAAAAAAGAAAGAAAAAAGAAACAGGCCAGTAAAAGGGTTCAAGTTTGTTTCTCTTTACTTACGCATACTTCTCAATCCCAAGAAGGACCCCTAGCAAAAAAAAAAAAAAAAAAGTCAGGGGAGTCAGGCGGTAGCACAGAGGGTTAAGCACACATGGCGCAGGTGCAAAGCACAAAGACCAGCATAAGGATCCTGTTTCGAACCCCCAGCTCCCCTCCTGCAGGGGAGTCATTTCACAAGCGGTGAAGCAGATCTTCAGGTGTCTTTCTCTCCCCCTCTGTCTTCCCCTTCTCTCTCGATTTCTCTCTGTCCTATCCAACAATAACGACATCAACAACAATAATAACTACAACAATAAAAAAACAAGGGCAATAAAAGAGAATAAGTAAATAAATAAAAAGAGGAAAAAAGAAAAGTTTAAAAAAAAAAAATTAAAAAGTCAGAAAAGGGAGCAGGTAGATAGCATAAGGGTTATGCAAAGAGACTCTCATGGCTGAGGCTCCAAAGTCCCAGGTTCAATCCCTCCACATCCCCCATCCATAAGCCAGAGCTAAGCAGTGTTCTGGGGGGAAAATGGTTCTAGAACAGTAGAATAAAGAATAAAGGAAGTACTAGCATACACTCATAGAATATGGAAAAGGAAGAACTCCATATAGGGGAGTCAGGTGGTAGCACAGTGGGTTAAGCTCAGGTGGCACAAAGCACAAGGACCAGCAGAAGTGTTGGGTGCTGCGGGTCCCTTGTAAGGCAAGGCCCCTGGGCTTGTGAGCAAAAGGCCTGCAAAGCAACCTTTCTGCAAAGCTCCTCACATTTTCTCCTAATTGGATCAAAAAGAATTGAAGGTATAGATCAAAGGGAACTGAAAGTAAGATAAACATTTTGCAGACTCCCTAGAAAGGATAAACACTTTACAGACTCCCTGGGAAGATGATAATTGTCTAACCTTTACCCCTACTGTATCTTGCTTATGTTTTGAGAAACTGTACTTTGCTTATGCACCTGGATTATATTTTGAGAAACCTTATGCAGAGCCAGCATAATTAAGCTTCTTGCTGTGTGTGTTATAAAAGGACTGTGAGAAAATAAACTGGTGCGATCAGTTATTGGACTGTTGGCCCTCCTGATCCCATTGTACTGTCTTATTTCTTTTCTCAATCCTCGAGCCCTCTCCAGGTTCTGTTCGACTGGTCAGCTGGCACCGACAAAGTAGCGCCTGAACAGGGACCTGGCACAAGGGATAACGTGAAGGACCCCGTGGAAGTGCACTGGGGAAAAAGAAAAAGGCACGGGGAGTCAAAGTATCGTCGGGAGTAATAAATTATGGGACAGCAATCAAGTAGAGTACTTTGTGCATAGGTTTTAAAAAGCACGCTTAAAATTAGGAGAGCTGCAAATTATTAGGTTCTTGCAATTTGTAGAGGAGGTTTGTCCTTGATTTTTGAAAGGAGCAACTATTAGTTACAAAACTTGGCTACAATTAGGAGAAGAAATTTACAGATAAAACTTATCAAATAATTGTGGGGCTGTCTAATGTAGAGCTGTATAGATAGATGCGTTAGCTAACCAGTTATCGATCTCTTTTCATTTTATTCGAGAAGTGTGCCCCTGGTTTCTCCGAGAAAGAACTTTAGATATTGAAATATGGGAGAGACTAGGTGAAAAATTAAGAGTTTTATGTCTGATATGGACCAAAAAATTGTTCCGGTTGAAACCTTTTCACTTTGAAACTTGCTAAGAGATTTTTTTAGATCTTATTCATGAGTTACTTTCACTTTCACAGCGACTTGCTATTTCTGATATAGTTGCTACTGAGATAACTCCCCTATTAAAAAAAAAACTACAAAAATTATCAAACAATTGGCCTTTGAGAGTACAAATTCTGCTCGTCAAACTTTAATTAGTCCTTCTAGAGAGTCAGGCTCACATCCTCCATATCCTTGGCCACTGCCACTGCCCTCTCCACCACACCCCCGCGAGGGGAAAGAGAGAAAAAAGCGGCAAAAAAGACGATGAATGAGAGCAGCCTTTGCTTCAATTTCTCATCACTGGGGCCGAAAAAAAAACCATTAATAAACCCCTGGTTAAATAGAAACGTTTGCTGACAGACAAATGGAAAAGACCAGATGCTCTACTAACATTGGGGTGAGGGTACGCTTGTCTTTCCACAGGAGCAGGTTCTCCCATTTAAATTCCTGCCGTTGCAGTCAAAGGACCTGAGGAGAACTCCACCCCTGCTACAAAGCAGCTCCCCTTACAGATGTAACAGCTGATCCAACAGCTTCATCAACTCCCTCTAATTTAAATAGTAACAAAAAAAAATTGGACTTTAAAATTAATGATGTTGATATTTAAAAGATTTAATGGGGGGTCGGGCGGTAGCACAGTGGGTTAAGCACATGTGGCGCAAAGCGCAAGGACCTGCGTAAGGATCCTGGTTCGAGCCCCCGGCTCCCCACCTGCAGGGGAGTCGCTTCACGGGCAGGGAAGCAGGTCTGCAGATGTCTGTCTTTCTCTCCCCCTCTCTGTCTTCCCTTTCTCCATTTCTCTCTGTCCTATCCAACAACGAATTGTGTCAACAAGGGCAATAATAATAACCACAACGAAGCTACAACAAGGGCAACAAAAGGGGGAAAATAAATAAATAAATAAATAAAAAGATTTAATGATGCTTAGAGTGAATTTTCTGTTATTCCCTTTCCTCCTTGCACTAAGTTTTTAAAAGATTATAATCAGGGAGTTGGGCGGTAGCGCAGTGGGTTAAGCGCATGTGGCACAAAGCAAGGACCAGCAGAAGGATCCTGGTTTGAGCCCCTGGCTCCCCACCTGCACGATAGTCTCTTCATGAGCGGTGAAGCAGGGCCGCAGGTGTCTATCTTTCTCTTCCCCTCTGTCTTCTCCTCCTCTCTCCATTTCTCTCTGTCTTATCCAACAACAATGACATCAATAATAACTACAACAATAAAAAAAAACCCACCAAGGGCAACAAAAGGGAATAAATAAATATTTTTTAAAAGATAGTATCTGTCCAATTTTTAAAAAAAGATTATAATCATACTTGGGAGTGTATAGATAAAACTAAAAGAATGTTGCAGAGAGGTTGTGGAAGTAGAAAAGGAACTTAAATGGAATTAGGAGGAGGCTCTGATGAATGAGGTTTGGTGTAAATAAGATGGTATGCATGTACAAACTATTGTATTTACTGTCAAATGTAAAACATTAATTCCCCCATAAAGAAAAAAAAGAATAGGAAAGCTATCAGAGAAGGGGATGGGATATGGAGTTCTGGTGGTGGGAACTGTGTGGAGTTGTACCCCCCTTATGCTATGGTTTTGTCAGTGTTTCCTTTTCATAAATAAAATTTTTTAAAAAAAGGAAAAAAAAGAGAAACAGCCCAGTAAAGGGGTTCAAGGTTGTTTCTCTTTACTTACTCATACTTCTCAACCCCAAGAAGGGCCCCTAGCAAAAAAAAAAAAAAAAAAAAAAAAAAAGTCAGAAAAGGGAGCAGGTAGATATCATAAGGGTTATGCAAAGAGACTTTCATGGCTGAGGCCCAAAGTCCCAGGTTCAATCCCTCCACAATCCCATTCATAAGCCAGAGCTAAGCAGTGTTCTGGGGGAAAAAATGGTCTAGAACTGTAAAATAAAGATCAAAGGAATGGGAGTCAGGCAGTAGCTCAGTGGGTTAAGCACACATGGCGCAAAGCGCAAGAACTGACAAAAGGATCCTGGTTTGAGCCCCTAGCTCCCCACCTGCAGGGGAGTCGCTTCACAGGTGGTGAAGCAAGTCTGTAGGTGTCTCTCTTTCTCTCCCCCTCTCTGTCTTTCCTTCCTCTCTCCATTTCTCTCTGTCCTATCCAACATTGATGACATCGATAATAACAATAATAACTACAACAATAATAAAACGAGGGCAACAAAAGGGAAAAAAAAAGATTAAAGGAAGTATTAACATACACTCATAAAATATGGAAAAGGAAGAACTCCATATAGGGGAGTCAGGTGGTAGCACAGTGGGTTAAACTCAGGTGGCACAAAGCACAAGGACCAGCAGAAGTGTTGGGTGCTGCGGGTCCCTTGTAAGGCAAGGCCCCTGGGCTTGTGAGCAAAAGGCCTGCAAAGCAGCCTTTCTGCAAAGCTCCTCACATTTTCTCCTAATTGGATCAAAAAGAATTGAAGGTATAGATCAAAGGGAACTGAAAGTAAGATATGTGGGTAAGAGTAAGTGAAGATGTGTGGGTAAGAGTAAGTGAACTTGTGTGGGTAAGAGTAAGTGAACTTGTGTGGGTAAGAGTAAGTGAAGATGTGTGAGTAAGAGTAAGTGAAGATGTGTGGGTAAGAGTCAGTGAACATGTGTGGGTAAGAGTAAGTGAACTTGTGTGGATAAGAGTAAGTGAAGATGTGTGGGTAAAGTAAGTGAACTTGTGTGGGTAAGAGTAAGTGAAGATGTGTGGGTAAGAGTAAGTGAAGATGTGTGGGTAAGAGTAAGTGAAGATGTGTGGGTAAGAGTAAGTGAAGATGTGTAAGAGTAAGGAAGATGTGTGGGTAAGAGTAAGTGAACATGTGTGGGTAAGAGTTGCCAGGAGCCATTTCTCTGCTTGATAAGCTTTGAAACAATGGAAGCCCTCGAGACAAGTTTTCATTTCCCCCTGGGCAGACCATTTCCCTTCAGGTAGACCATTTATCAGAAATCAAGTGACACAACATAGTTGTGGTAACAAACAGGGTTTCGGCCATTGTATGTTGCAAGGGACATTCCACCCTGATAATTGCTCCCCCTCCTCCTCCTCCTCCTCCAACCCCCCTTCCCCAAAGCCTTATAATGCCTGTGAACACAATAAAATTTTGCAGCTTGATCAGAATCCTGTCTTGCTGTCATTCTTTCGTGTCTCTTGTCCCTGTCATTCCAGGTTCCGAGGTTCCTAGCCCCTGTTCACTGTCCTGCTGGCTGGGGCAAAGAGTAAGTGAAGATGTGTAAGAGTAAGTGAAGATGTGTGGGTAAGAGTAAGTGAACTTGTGTGGGTAAGAGTAAGTGAACATGTGTGGGTAAGAGTAAGTGAACTTGTGTGGGTAAGAGTAAGTGAACATGTGTGGGTAAGAGTAAGTGAACATGTGTGGGTAAGAGTAAGTGAACTTGTGTGGGTAAGAGTAAGTGAACTTGTGTGGGGAAGAGTAAGTGAACTTGTGTGGGGAAGAGTAAGTGAACTTGTGTGGGGAAGAGTAAGTGAACTTGTGTGGGGAAGAGTAAGTGAACTTGTGTGGGGAAGAGTAAGTGAACTTGTTGTGGGTAAGAGTAAGTGAAGATGTGTGGGGAAGAATAAGTGAAGATGTGTGAGTAAGAGTAAGTGAAGGTGTGTGGGGAAGAGTAAGTGAACATGTGTGGGGAAGAGAGTAAGTGAACTTGTGTGGGTAAGAGTAAGTGAAGATGTGTGGGTAAGAGTAAGTGAACTTGTGTGGGTAAGAGTAAGTGAGCTTGTGTGGGTAAGAGTAAGTGAAGATGTGTGGGTAAGAGTAAGTGAACTTGTGTGGGTAAGAGTAAGTGAAGATGTGTGGGTAAGAGTAAGTGAACTTGTGTGGGTAAGAGTACATGAAGATGTGTGGGTAAGAGTAAGTGAACTTGTGTGGGTAAGAGTAAGTGAAGATGTGTGGGTAAGAGTAAATGAACTTGTGTGGGGAAGAGTAAGTGAAGATGTGTGGGTAAGAGTAAGTGAACTTGTGTGGGGAAGAGTAAGTGAACTTGTGTGGGGAAGAGTAAGTGAACTTGTTGTGGGTAAGAGTAAGTGAAGATGTGTGGGGAAGAATAAGTGAAGATGTGTGAGTAAGAGTAAGTGAAGGTGTGTGGGTAAGAGTAAGTGAACATGTGTGGGTAAGAGTAAGTGAACTTGTGTGGGTAAGAGTAAGTGAACTTCTGTGGGTAAGAGTAAGTGAACTTGTGTGGGTAAGAGTAAGTGAACTTGTGTGGGTAAGAGTAAGTGAACTTGTGTGGGTAAGAGTAAGTGAACTTGTGTGGGTAAGAGTAAGTGAAGATGTGCGGGTAAGAGTAAGTGAACTTGTGTGGGTAAGAGTAAGTGAAGATGTGTGGGTAAGAGTAAATGAACTTGTGTGGGGAAGAGTAAGTGAAGATGTGTGGGTAAGAGTAAGTGAACTTGTGTGGGGAAGAGTAAGTGAACTTGTGTGGGGAAGAGTAAGTGAACTTGTTGTGGGTAAGAGTAAGTGAAGATGTGTGGGGAAGAATAAGTGAAGATGTGTGAGTAAGAGTAAGTGAAGGTGTGTGGGTAAGAGTAAGTGAACATGTGTGGGTAAGAGTAAGTGAACTTGTGTGGGTAAGAGTAAGTGAACTTCTGTGGGTAAGAGTAAGTGAACTTGTGTGGGTAAGAGTAAGTGAACTTGTGTGGGTAAGAGTAAGTGAACTTGTGTGGGTAAGAGTAATTGAACTTGTGTGGGTAAGAGTAAGTGAAGATGTGCGGGTAAGAGTAAGTGAACTTGTGTGGGTAAGAGTAAGTGAAGATGTGCGGCTAAGAGTAAGTGAACTTGTGTGGGTAAGAGTAAGTGAAGATGTGCGGGTAAGAGTAAGTGAACTTGTGTGGGTAAGAGTAAGTGAACTTGTGTGGGGAAGAGTAAGTGAACTTGTGTGGGGAAGAGTAAGTGAACTTGTGTGGGGAAGAGTAAGTGAACTTGTTGTGGGTAAGAGTAAGTGAAGATGTGTGGGGAAGAATAAGTGAAGATGTGTGAGTAAGAGTAAGTGAAGGTGTGTGGGTAAGAGTAAGTGAACTTGTGTGGGGAAGAGTAAGTGAACTTGTGTGGGGAAGAGTAAGTGAACTTGTGTGGGGAAGAGTAAGTGAACTTGTTGTGGGTAAGAGTAAGTGAAGATGTGTGGGGAAGAATAAGTGAAGATGTGTGAGTAAGAGTAAGTGAAGGTGTGTGGGTAAGAGTAAGTGAACATGTGTGGGTAAGAGTAAGTGAACTTGTGTGGGTAAGAGTAAGTGAACTTCTGTGGGTAAGAGTAAGTGAACTTGTGTGGGTAAGAGTAAGTGAACTTGTGTGGGTAAGAGTAAGTGAACTTGTGTGGGTAAGAGTAAGTGAACTTGTGTGGGTAAGAGTAAGTGAAGATGTGCGGGTAAGAGTAAGTGAACTTGTGTGGGTAAGAGTAAGTGAAGATGTGCGGCTAAGAGTAAGTGAACTTGTGTGGGTAAGAGTAAGTGAAGATGTGCGGGTAAGAGTAAGTGAACTTGTGTGGGTAAGAGTAAGTGAAGATGTGTGGGTAAGAGTAAGTGAACTTGTGTGGGTAAGAGTAAGTGAAGATGTGTGGGTAAGAGTAAGTGAACTTGTGTGGGTAAGAGTAAGTGAAGATGTGCGAGTAAGAGTAAGTGAACTTGTGTGGGTAAGAGTAAGTGAAGATGTGCGGGTAAGAGTAAGTGAACTTGTGTGGGTAAGAGTAAGTGAACTTGTGTGGGTAAGAGTAAGTGAACTTGTGTGGGTAAGAGTAAGTGAACCTGTGTGGGTAAGAGTAAGTGAACCTGTGTGGGTAAGAGTAAGTGAACCTATGTGGGTAAGAGTAAGTGAACCTGTGTGGGTAAGAGTAAGTGAACTTGTGTGGGTAAGAGTAAGTGAACATGTGTGGGTAAGAGTAAGTGAACTTTGTGGGTATGAGTAAGTGAAGATGTGCGGGTAAGAGTAAGTGAACTTGTGTGGGTAAGAGTAAGTGAACTTTGTGGGGTCGGGCGGTGGCGCAGTGGGTTAAGCGCATGTGGCGCAAAGCACAGTAACCGGCGTAAGGATCCCGGTTCGAGCCCCCGGCTCCCCACCTGCAGGGGAGTCGCTTCACAGGCAGTGAAGCAGGTCTGCAGGTGTCTATCTTTCTCTCCCCTTCTCTGTCTTCCCCTCCTCTCTCCATTTCTCTCTGTCCTATCCAACAACGAATTGTGTCAACAAGGGCAATAATAATAACCACAACGAAGCTACAACAAGGGCAACAAAAGGGGGGAAAAATGGCCTCCAGGAGCGGTGGATTCATGGTGCAGGCACCAAGCCCAGCAATAACCCTGGAGGAGGAAAAAAAAAAAAAGAGTAAGTGAACTTGTGTGGGTAAGAGTAAGTGAACTTGTGTGGGCAAGAGTAAGTGAATATGTATGGGTAAGAGTAAGTGAACTTGTGTGGGTAAGAGTAAGTGAACTTGTGTGGGTAAGAGTAAGTGAACTTGTGTGGGTAAGAGTAAGTGAAGATGTGTGGGTAAGAGTAAGTGAACTTGTGTGGGTAAGAGTAAGTGAACTTGTGTGGGTAAGAGTAAGTGAAGATGTATGGGTAAGAGTAAGTAAACTTGTGTGGGTAAGAGTAAGTGAACTTGTGTGGTTAAGAGTAAGTGAACTTGTGTGGGTAAGAGTAAGTGAAGATGTATGGGTAAGAGTAAGTGAACTTGTGTGGGTAAGAGTAAGTGAACTTGTGTGGGTAAGAGTAAGTGAACTTGTGTGGGTAAGAGTAAGTGAAGATGTGTGGGTAAGAGTAAGTGAAGATGTGTGGGTAAGAGTAAGTGAAGATGTGTGGGAAAGAGTAAGTGAAGATGTGTGGGTAAGAGTAAGTGAACATGTGTGGGTAAGAGTATGTGAATTTTCGTTGGCTGGGGGTTGGTGAACTTTCATATGTGCGGGATTTGTCCAGGGGGGAGATCCCATGGCGTGTGTTTGCTTTGCAGCGGAGGATTTCTTTAGGTGGGTTAAGAATGGGTTAAGAAGAAAAGCTGTTAGATTTAGCACCAAGGAAAAATGTTTATTCATATAGAAGGTCAGAGCAAGGAGATGATCAAAACACAATTGGTTATTTCAAGGGAACTTCCAAGGGAATAGCTAGAGCCCAAGAAAGACACACCCTTCAAGGACAGTCACATGAACCCCCTGTTTGTTTCTCCTATAGTAACCATTCAAGATGTTTACAGGTAAAAAAGAATCTGTGGCAATCAAGAGATCAATCAATAAACAGGTCAGGGTGGCAGGAGACTAAGAGGACTGTTAACATCACTGGATTACCCCTTGATCAAGGACAGTTGCTAAATGGAACTCCTCTTATAGAACTTTTGCCCTTTGACTATCAACTTTCCTGGACAACAAGAAAGTTGGTATGGAGATTCTGCCACAGAGATCAAGCAGTACAATATGACGTTCTAGGCTTAATTTTGTTAATAATCTATCCAAAAATATGACTCAAACTTAGAGAACACAAAAAGACATAGATGCTAAGATGGGAACTGTCATGCTTGCTTTAACCTGTTTATGGCCAATAATTACCAGAGGTCTGATTAAGTCAATCTGTATTATTCAAGTGAGACTACACCAAGTCCAGTAACATAATCAAAATTCTTAATAAAATTAAAAGGGGGGAGATGTCAAGAGCTGCAGGTCCCTTGTAAGGCAAGGCCCCTGGGCTTGTGAGCAATTGGCCCACATTTTCTATCTCCCTCCCCCTCTTAATTTCTTAATTTCGCTTTGTCCTGTCAAATGAAAATAGAAATGGCCAGGAGTTGTGGATTTGTAGTGTCGAGACTCAGAGATCACCCTGCTGGCAATTGAAAATAAAAAAAGGACAGGGGAGTGTGTGAATGTTTTGTTGCCCTTGTTGTTTATCATTGTTGTAGTTATTATTGTTGTCATTGCTGTCATTGTTGGATAGGACAGAGAGAGATGGAGAGAGGAGGGGAAGACAGAGAGGGGGAGAGAATGATAGACACCTGCAGACCTGCTTCACCGCTTGTGAAGCGACTCCCCTGCAAGTGGGGAGCTGGGGGCTTGAACCAGGATCCTTATTTGTGCTTTGCGCCTCGTGCGCTTAACCCACTGCGCTGCCGCCTGACCCCATAAATATATTTTTAAATATTTATTTATTTATTTATTTATTTATTAATTGGTTAAGAAAGAGAGAAAGAACCAGACATCTGGTACATGTGCTGCTGGGGATTAAACTCAAGACCTCATGCTTGAGAGTCCAATGCTTTATCCACTGCGCCACCTCCCGGACCACCCCAGACTTCTTATCTTTGCACTTATTCTCATCTTCTGCTAGTTTCCTATCATTTTCCAAAAGTTGTTACTTCTTGTACAAGATATCATTTTTTCTTGTTGGTTTAAATTAACAGAGTTAATTATGTTAGAGCAGCTTTAGGTTTATAGAATAATAGAGCATAAAAGAGAGCTCACAATATTTCCTTTCTCTGTCCTTATTCTCTGTTAAATCTTATAATATTAAAAATTATTATTGAATGGGGGAGATAGCATAATAGTTATGCAAACAGACTCTCATACCTGAGACTCCAAAGTCCCAGGTTCAATTCCCTGTACCATCATAAACCAGAACTGGGCAGTACTCTGGTCAGTTTCTCTAATTATATACATATAAGTTTTTAAAATTATTATTTATTCATGTTATTTGATTAGACAGAGAGAAATTGACATTGGGTTGGGAGGCCACTCAGCTGTATCTATGTGTATACACAAAACTCTTGGTTCAGGGGGCCGGGCAGTAGTGCAGGGGGTTAAGCACACATGGAGTGCAGGGGGTTAAGCACACAGGCTTAAGAATCCCAATTTGAGGGGGCCGGGCTGTAGCGCACGTGGCACAAAGCACAAAGACTGGTGTAAGGATCCCAGTTTGAGCCCCCGGCTCTCCACCTGCAGGGGAGTCGCTTCACAGGTGGTGAAGCAGGTGTCTGTCTTTCTCTCCCCCTCTGTCTTCCCCTCTTCTCTCCCTCTCTCCATTTCTCTCTATCCTATCCAACAACAAATGACATCAACAATAACAATAATAACCACAACAAGGGCAACGAAAGGGGGGGGGGAATGGCCTCCAGGAGCAGTGGATTCATGGTGCAGCCACTGAGCCCCAGCAATAACCCTGGAGGCAAAAAAAATAAATAAATAATACAGGTTTGAGCCCCTAGTCCCCCACCTGCAGGGGAGGTCACTTCACAAGTGGTGAAGCAGGTCTGCAGGTGTCTTTCTCTCCCCTTCTCTGTCTCCTCCTCCTCTCCATTTCTGTCTGTCCTATCTAACAACAAGGGCAACAAAAAATAGGAAAAATGGCCCCCAGGCACAGTAGATGCAGGCACCAAGCCCCAGTGATAACCCTGGAGGAAAAAAAAAACAACAAACAAAACAACTTTGATTCATTCCCTGAAACTATGTGTGAAAAAAACTGGCATTTCATGGGGTTTGACAGTGGCACACCTGGTTAAGAACACATATTAATATGCTCAAGGATCCAGTTCGAATCCATGCTCCCCACCTACAAGGGGACACTTCATGAGTGGTGAAGCAGGTTTGCAGATGTTTATTTTTCTCTCTCCCTGCCTCTCCTCTCCTCCCCTCCCAATTTCTCTCTGTCTGATTAATAAAATCTAAAGGGAAAAGAAAAGAGAGAGAGAGAAAGAAAAATGAAAAAAATGGTCACTGGGAGTGGTGAATTTCTACTGCCAGTAGAGCACCAGATAAGCCTAGTGGGGAAAAAATTCAAATTTCCTACATTTTCCACTCACATTCCATCTCCAGATCACAAAAGGATATGAAGACCTAGAGGCCAGAGAGACCAGGTAACTGTGATTCTGACATAATACCAATGTTTTATTTCTCTTTTTCAGTTTGAAAATGAACATAAGCAAACTAAAATATGCAGTTTGGAATTAGAACATCAAAAGTAAATGAACAGGTAAAGACTGCAATCCCCTTCATGCCTAGTGCCCAATAAATTCACAGTATTTGATAACTGAAAGAGAGATAGGGAGAAGAGATAGGAGATAGGCCTTTTAAGAGAGGTGGCAAAGTTGATTCTAGTCACTTATGTATTTTTACCACAGAGATTAAATGAAAAAAAAAAAGTATCTGCCCCCAAATGTCCCCAGCAGTTCTACCTGTCATACTCATTTGTTGTAAATATTCCTATCAGACACCAAGAAATGAAGTGTGATGCTTAACAGGCCTTCCCTATCCCATAAAAATCTGCACATGTTTGTGTATCAAGTCCACAATAACACGAATAAAAATAGTTGTAGTGCGTTTGATGAAGTATATCTGGTCTTCCAATGGCATTGAAAAGTACTGAATTTCAGGGCTTTCTAGCAGCTGTTGGCCAGCTTCTTTCAAATGCTGCCAAGACTCATCTGTGCACTTCTGGGTGACATCAATGGCAGAATTCTTGAGCTTTGTCACCAGTTCAGTGACAGGAAGCTTGTCAGCAAATTCTGCCATCATCATTGCTGTCTCATAGCGCACCCAGTCATCTTCTGACCTGCAGGCCTCAGTAAGGGCCACTGAGCGCTGAACCCGCTTCACCTCCCCTGTGAACACCCCCAGATCCTTCAGAATGCCCTTCGTAGCATCAATCTCTTCTTCGTTGTGTTTTTTACTCTCTCGGAGGAGGGCTTCAGTAGTGTCCTTCCCTCCCATCCTAATGAGCTGCTCCTGCAGCATTTGGGCTTCTGTTGTGCAGCCTATCTTCTCCAGGGCTAGCTCCAGAGCTAAGCTGGATAGGAACTCAGGTAGAGGGGCCAAGGAAGGCACAGACTGCAAGAGATTCTGGCAGGTTTGGGGACCTGGGACAGGAATCTGGTTGGAGAGCATGTCTGGTGGCTGTCTGGCTTCCCTGAAAGATGGATTGAAGTCCAAATCTCCTTTCTGGACATTTATTGGCAAGGTCTTCACTGGAGATAGCAGGACACA
Organism: Erinaceus europaeus; assembly: GCF_950295315.1. Taxonomy (NCBI): domain Eukaryota; kingdom Metazoa; phylum Chordata; class Mammalia; order Eulipotyphla; family Erinaceidae; genus Erinaceus; species Erinaceus europaeus. Next base: position 107,616,744 of record NC_080168.1, on the reverse strand, counting down.
GCCTAGGAGCAGCACAGCCAGGATCATGGTGGGTCACCAGGAACAGTCCTGCTGGAAAGAAGCATTGCTCAGGGTGGGAATCAGGAAAAAGTTGGGATGGAGGGATAATATAAAGACCAAGGTAGGTACCCTCTCCCTCACTTTTTACCTTTGCATCTGTTCCCTTCTTCTACCTGCAGCACATTTTTAAAGATTTATTTTACTTTATTTATTTATTTTGCCTCCAGGATTATTGCTGGGGCTTGCTACCTACACTATGAAACTCCTGGTGGCCATTTTTTCCATTGTTGTTGAAAGATTTATTTATTTATTTTCCCTATTGTTGCCCTTTTTTTATTGTGGTTGTAATTGTTATTATTGTTGTTATTGATGTTGTTGTTGTTAGATAGGACAGAGAGAAATGGAGAGAGGAGGGGAAGACAGAGAGGGGGAGAGAAAGATAAAACACCTGCAGACCTGCTTCACCGCTTGTCAAGCGACTCCCCTGAAGGTGGGGAGCCGGGGGCTTGAACCAGGATCCTGTGACAATTATGGAGCTGCTAAATAAATAAATAATAAAATAAAAGAGAAAGAGTTTCATTCAAGAGAATGTCAGAAGCGTCAGAAGTCAGAGTATCACTCTGATACATGCAGCTGTAGGGGTTAAACCAGAGCTTTAGAAATGGTAAATATGTGTAGACATGTTAGACATATAAGTTATGTACTCCACCAGCTGAGCTATTTTCCCCACCACTACATGGCTTTTCTGACTCATCCCTCCATACCCCACCCCCAGGAATAATCAGGATGGTTGAAAATGGTTTGTGTGGGCCAAGTGGCAAGTCATTGGTCCCACCTGCAGGGGAAACGCTTCATGAGTGGTGAAGCATTGCTGCAGGTGTCTGTCTCTTTCCCTCTCTATCCCCCTTCCCTCTAAATTTCTCTTCATCCCATCAAATGAAATAAATATTTAAAGAATATTTTAAAAGAAAAGAAGAAAATGGTCTTTGGGGCCAATAATGTGAAAATAAAGGTGTGGGGACCAGCTGGGGGCTCACCAGGCAGAGCACACATATCACCACACTTGAGGACCAAGTGTAAGCCCTGGTTCCCGCCTGCAGGGGGCATGCTTCATGAGTGTGGAGCAGTGCTGCATGTGTCTCCCCTTCTCTCTCGCTCCCTCCATCAAAGAAAATGAGAAAAAAAAGCTGGGCAGAGGTAGATAGCATATGTAAAGAGACTATCATGCCTGAAGCTCTGAAGTCCCAGATTCAATTCCCCACACCACCATAAGACAGAGCTGAGCAGTGCTCCAGTAAAAACAAACAAACGGTGGATTGGGTGGTAGCATAGCAGGTTAAGCGCACATAGTGCAAAGCCCAAGGACCGGCCTGAGGATCCAGGTTCAAGCCCCCAGCTCCCCACATGCAGGGGGGGGTTGCTTTACAAGTGGTGAAGCTGGTCTGCAGGTGTCATCTTTCTCTCCCCACCCCCTGCCTTCCCCTCCCCTCTGTCCTATCTAACAACAGTAGCAACAGTAACAACAACAAAGGGCAACAAAAATGGGAAAAATGTCCTCCAGGAGCAGTGCAGGCAATAACCCTGGAGGCAAAAAAAAAAGAAAAAAGAAAAAACTTCTGGGACTAGTGGAGTCATTGTGTAGGCACTGGGCCCCAGTGATAATGCAGGTGACTAAAATAAAATAAAATAGACTAGAATAAAATAAAATAAAGAAGAGCATGGTCAAGCATGGCGGCAAGGGTGAGGTTGCAAAGAGTTTGGGGGTGAAGCATGCTGCATTCATCATCTGTCCTTAAATAGGACACCAGCAATTGTTGGTGCAGGGAGCATCTTGAATTTGGCAATTTCATAATCAGAACTTTTTATTTATTTTTTTAAGAATTTATTTATTTATTCATGAGAAAGATAGGCTATAGGAGAGAAAGAACAAGCCATCAGTCTGGTACATGTGCTGCCGGGGATTGAACTCAAGACCACATGCTTGAGAGACTAGTGCCTTAGCCACTGCGCCACCTCCCGGACCACAGAACTTTTTATTTTTTTAAAGTTTTTTTTTTTTTACTTATCTTTATTTATTGGATAGAGACAGAAATAGAAAGGGAAGAGGAAGATAGAGAGGGAGAGAGACACCTGCAGACCTGATTCACCACTTGTGAAGCTTTCTCTCTGTAGGTGGGGACCAGGGACTTGAACCCAGATGCAATGTGAGCTCAATATAATGTGAGTGCTTAGCCAGGTGTGCCACAGCCTGGCCCCAGAACTTTTCATTTTAATTAAAAAAAAATCTCACTCTCATGCAGAAGTTGAAAAACAAGATCAGAAAAGAAAATAGAAGTAGAACTTGAAATGGAATTGGCGTATCACACCAAAGTAAAAGACTCTGGGGTGGGTGGGTGGGGACAATACAGGTCCAGGAAGGATTCAGAGGACCTAGTGGGGGTTGTTTTGTTAAATGGGAAACTGGGGAATGTTATGCATGTTCAAACTATTGTACTTACTGTTGAATGTAAAACATTAATTCCCCAATAAAAAAAAAGTGAAAAAAAAAAACGAAAAAAAGAATTTATGATGTAAATATGATGGATATCTGCTCGGTAGCCAGAGGATTACATGACAATACCATGGTGATCCTGCATTAACTGTCATAATTTGTGCATCCCTACAAAGATGCTTTTGATGTTTCTCAATCCATGCTCTGATGTAATGAAAACTTTTTGGAAATGAAAAAAAAAAATTCTGCCGGAAGAATGGGAATTAAAGATGTGGGAAAGAATTTTCAAGGGTCTGGTGTTGTAAAATCTAAGTCAGAAATGAGGAGGAGAGGGAGTCGGTGGTAGCGCAGCAGGCTAAGCGCAGGTGGCGCAAAGCGCAAGGACCCCAGTAAGGATCCCGGTTCAAGGCTCCAGCTCCTCACCTGCAGGGGAGTCGCTTCACAAGCGGTGAAGCAGGTCTGCAGGTGCCTGTCTTTCTCTCCTCGTCTCCGTCTTCCCCATCTCTCTCCATTTCTCTCTGTCCTATTGATGACATCATTAAAAACAACAATAATAATAAACACAAAATGATAAAACAATAAGGGCAACAAAAGGGAATAAATAAATATTAAAAAAAAAAGAAATGAGGAGAAGAACAGGTACTATGGTAGCACTCACCAAGATAAAGCTGGGTTAGCAATATTCTTACCAGAGAAGGAGACTTCTGAACAAAAATAGTCCTTTCCTTCCCTCTCCCCCCCCTATTTTATTTGATAAGACAGAAATAAGAGAGAAATAAGAGATAAGAGAGAAACTGAGGTGGGAGATAGGGAAAAAGACACCTGTAGACCTGCTTCACTGTTCATGAAGCATCCCCTTGCAGGTGGGGAATGGGCGCTTGAATTTGGGTCCTTGTGCATGGTGACATGCTTGCTTACACTTGTGTCTCACCCCCCCACCCTAGTAAAGACTATTGATAAGGGCAAACTATCTTATTTAGTGAGGTTTGGACTCAAACGTGGGTTGCACACATGGCAAAGTAACACACTATCCAGGTGAGCTATTGTATTGCCTCTGAAAGATGTTTTTGATAATGAGAAAGGAGCTCATTTGTCAAGATGGCATAACAATTCTAAGCATTTATGCAGATGATAACATCTTCCAAATCTACAGAAAAATACACAATTATAGTCAGAGGTTTTAATAGTCTTTCAATAATGGATAGAATAGACAAAAAGTTCAGTAAAGATAAAGAAGATCTGAACAATTTCCATGATCCTACTGACATCTGTAAAATACACCACCAAATAACAGGATACACATTTCTCAAGTGCATGTGGAACAATTATTTAGATCACGGGGCCGGGTGATGGTGCGCCTAGTTAAGCACACAAATTACCAAGCTCAGGGACCCGGGTTTGAGACCCCACTCCCCACCTACATGGGGGACACTTGATGAGTGATGAGCAAGTCTGCAAGTGTCTTTCTTTTTTAAAATTTATTTATTCATTCCCTTTTTGACCTTTTTGTTTTATTGTTGTAGTTGTTGTTGTTATTGCTGTTGTTGGATAGGACAGAGAGAAATGGAGAGAGGAGGGGAAGACAGAGAGGGGGAAAGACAGACACCTGCAGACCTGCTTCACCATCTGTGAAGCGACTCCCCTGCAGGTGGGGAGCCGGGAGCTGGAACCGGGATCCTTACGCTGGTCCTTATGCTTTGTGCCACCTGCACTTAACCTGCTGCGTTACCGCTCTACTCTCTGTACGTATTTTTCTTTTTTAAAAAAACGTATTTATTTATTTATTTGAAAGATAGGAGAGAGAGAGAAAGAACCAAACATCACTCTGGTATATGTGCTGCCGGGGATTGAACTCAGGACCTCATGCCCGAGAGTCCAGTGCCTTAGCCACTGTGCCACCTCCGGGACCAAGTGTTTTCCTATTCCTCTATCACCCCATCCTCTCTCAATTTTTCTCTCTCTATATAACAAAAAATAGAAACTAAAAGGAAAAGGTGGCCGTTGTGAGTGGTGGACTCGGTGCCGGCACTGAGCCCCAACAATAACCATGATGGCCAAAATAATAATAATAATAATAATATTCTGATCTATGAAACAAGTGTCAATACATTTAAAAGGATCTAGGCTGGGGAGCCAGCATAATAGTTATGCAAAAATACTTTTTTGTATTTATAAACTAAGGTTTAGAGGGCCCAAGTTCAGTCCCTGGAACCACAATAAGCAAGAGCTGAGCAATGCTCCGGTCAAAAAAATAAATAAATAAATAAATAAAACTGTCAGCTTCAAATTCTATACCTATATCCTTCAGGTGGTCCAGGAAGTGGAACAGTGGGTACAGTGTTGGACCCAAGGGTGGTAGTGCAGCGGGTTAAGCGCAGGTGGCACAAACCGCAAGGACCGGCGTAAGGATCCCTGTTCAAGCCCCAGGCTCCCCACCTGCAGGAGAGTCGCTTCACAAATGGTGAAGTAGGTCTATCTTTCTCTCCCCCTCTCTGTGTCTTCCCCTCCTCTCTCCATTTCTCTCTGTCCTATCCAACAACAGCAACATCAACAACAACAACAATAAAACAACCAGGGCAACAAAAGGGAATAAATAAAATAAATAAGAGTTGGACCCAAATATGGAGATCCTGAGTTTGACCCCCAGCAATGCAAATGTCAGAGTGATACTTTAGCACCTCTCTCATAATATACATTTATTTATTTTTAATTTCTTTATTGGGGGATTAATGGTTTACAGTCAGTAGTAAAATACAATAGTTTGTACATGCATACCATTTCCACATGGCAATACAACCCCCATTAGGTACTCCTCTGCCATCATGTTTCAGGACCTAAACTCTTCCCCCAACCCCAGGATCTTTTACTTTGGTGTAATACACCAGTTTCTTTTTATTTTTAACAGAGAGTGAGAGAGAGAAAGATACAAAAAGAGACCACTCAGCTCTGGCTTATGGTGATTCAGGGGACTGAACCTGGGACTTTGAAGCCTCAGGCATGAGTCTTTTTTTTTTTTCCCAATCCAGGAATAAGGAATGCTCTTATACATATTTTTTCTTTTTTTGTTTTTTTCTCCCTCCATGGTTATCGTTGGGGCTCAGAGCCAGTACTACGAATCCACTGCTCCTGGAGGCCATTTTTCCCATTTTTATTGGATAGGACAGAGAGAAATTGAGAGAGGAGGGGGAGACAGAGTAGGATAGACACCTGCAAACCTGCCTCACCACTTGTGTTGTGACAGCCCCACCCCCTGCAGGTGAGGAGCCGGGGGCTCGAACTGGAATCCTTTTGCAGGTCCTTTTGCATTTTTATACTGTGTGCTTAACCCGGTGTGACACCACCTGCCTCACCTCTTCCTATTTCCCCTTCCATTTCTTTGTCTCTGTCTGTCCCATAAATGAACAAACTAAAACAATAAAATAATAAGTGTAGTCTTAGTATATCAATAATTGCATGTAATGGTTTAAATACACTAATTGGAAGGTAGAGGTTAATACTTAAGATTAAGAAACATGGCCACTATCTATTGGAAACTCCCTCCAAATAAAATGACATAGAAAGGTTGAGAGTAAAATATGGCAAAAGGTATGCCATAGAAATGTTAAGCAAAAGAAATAAAGAGGGGCTACAGTAATACCAAATGAGGTAGTTTCTAAAGTAAAGAGAATTGCTGGGGACAAAGAGAGATACTGCACAATGATTAAAGGACCAATCAACCAAGAAAACACAGTTATCCCCTAAGTATGTGCCAAATAATAAAGCTTCAAAATACACATTGCAAAAGCTGATAGAATCAAAAGGAAAAACAGGTCTTATATATTACAGATGAACACTGCCCTCTTTCAACCACTGATACTTACTAGACAGAATGCCAGCAAGGATATAGAACTTAACATCATCATCAACCAATGAAATCTACTTGACTATTACATAACACTCCACCCAACAATAGCAGAATTCACATGCTTTTCTAAGTGCTTAAATTCAGAATACTCACCAAGATAAACCATATCTAGGTCATAAAACAAACCTTCACGAACTGTTTTTCCTTGACGCTGCTAACGAATCATGGTGGCTTCATGCCTGCATGATTCTATTGGTGATTTTTTTTTTTCCAGTTAGAGGGTAAGGCAGAGAGGGAGAGAGGGAGGGGGAAAGACAGAGAGGAGAAAGACATCACAGCATTGTTTCACTGCGCATGAAACCTCTTCTTCTCGTGGCGCTCCACTATGGTGGTCCCAACAAGGGCCCACATCCTTACGTGCTCTACCAGGCAGCTCTACCAGGCAAGACACCCGCTAGCCCCCTTCTTCTTCTTCTTCTTCTTCTTCTTCTTCTTCTTCTTCTTCTTCTTCTTCTTCTTCTTCTTCTTCTTCTTCTTCTTCTTCTTCTTCTTCTTCTTCTTCTTCTTCTTCTTCTTCTTCTTCTAGCGTTTGCCCTTCTTCCGTAGCCAGTCAACAGCGTCAGGTTGAGCCTGATGTAAAGTTTCGAGACCTCCTTTGAATCTGGAGAGGTGGCAGTCGTTGACTATGTGGGTCATAGTCTGTCTGGAGCCGCAGGGGCAGTTCGGGTCGTCTGTGGCTCCCCAGCGATGGAACATAGCGGCGCACCGGCCATGGCCTGTTCGATAGCGATTGAGGAGGGCCCAATCATAACGTGCTAGGTCAAAGCCGGGTTGACGCTTGCAGGGGTCTGTGATGAGATGTTTGTTCTTGACCTCAGCTGACTGCCAACTCTGTTTCCAAGAGTCTGGAACAGAGAAGTTCAGTGTAGGCGTAGGGGACCAGATTGGGTGACGAGACGTCAAGCGTTGGACAGGGTGGGCGAAGATATCCGCGTATATTGGCAGGTCCGGTCGAGCGTAGACGTGGGAAATGAACTTAGATGATGCCGCATCCTGACGAATATCTGGCGGGGCGATGTTGCTAAGAACTGGCAGCCATGGAACCGGGGTGGAACGGATACCACCTCTTAGGCTGTAATAAACAACTTTTATTTATTTATTTATTTATTTATTTATTTATTTATTTATTTATTTTTGGTCTCCAGGGTTATCGCTGGGGCTCAGTGTTAGGGAAGAGAGAAATTGAGGAGGAGGAGGAGGAGGAGATTGAGAGAGAGAGAGAGAGAGAGAGAGACACCTGCAGACCTGCTTCACCACTTGTGAAGCTTCCCCTTGACAGATGGAGTGGGATCTTGAACCCAGATCCTTGTACACAGTACTATGTGCACTTAACTGGATATGCCACTGCCTAGCCCCATTTTTTCATATTTTCATAATTATTCATTTTATTTTATAGGACAGACAGAAATTGAGAAGGGAGAGGGAGACAGAGGAGAGAATCATTTATAGCACTGTCTCACCACTTGAGAGGCTTGTCCCCTGCAGGTGAGGGTTGAGGACTTAAACCTGGGCGCTTACGCCTGGCAGTGTCTGTACTCAGCTCCTGAGGGTTGAGGACTTAAACCTGGGCGCTTACGCCTGGCAGTGTCTGTACTCAGCTCCTGAGGGTTGAGGACTTAAACCTGGGCCCTTACGCCTGGCAGTGTCTGTACTCAGCTCCTGAGGGCTGAGGACTTAAACCTGGGCCCTTACGCCTGGCAGTGTCTGTACTCAGCTCCTGAGGGCTGAGGACTTAAACCTGGGCCCTTACGCCTGGCAGTGTCTGTACTCAGCTCCTGAGGGCTGAGGACTTAAACCTGGGCCCTTACGCCTGGCAGTGTCTGTACTCAGCTCCTGAGGGCTGAGGACTTAAACCTGGGCCCTTACGCCTGGCAGTGTCTGTACTCAGCTCCTGAGGGCTGAGGACTTAAACCTGGGCCCTTACGCCTGGCAGTGTCTGTACTCAGCTCCTGAGGGCTGAGGACTTAAACCTGGGCGCTTACGCCTGGCAGTGTCTGTACTCAGCTCCTGAGGGCTGAGGACTTAAACCTGGGCGCTTACGCCTGGCAGTGTCTGTACTCAGCTCCTGAGGGCTGAGGACTTAAACCTGGGCCCTTACGCCTGGCAGTGTCTGTACTCAGCTCCTGAGGGCTGAGGACTTAAACCTGGGCCCTTACGCCTGGCAGTGTCTGTACTCAGCTCCTGAGGGCTGAGGACTTAAACCTGGGCCCTTACGCCTGGCAGTGTCTGTACTCAGCTCCTGAGGGCTGAGGACTTAAACCTGGGCCCTTACGCCTGGCAGTGTCTGTACTCAGCTCCTGAGGGCTGAGGACTTAAACCTGGGCCCTTACGCCTGGCAGTGTCTGTACTCAGCTCCTGAGGGCTGAGGACTTAAACCTGGGCCCTTACGCCTGGCAGTGTCTGTACTCAGCTCCTGAGGGCTGAGGACTTAAACCTGGGCCCTTACGCCTGGCAGTGTCTGTACTCAGCTCCTGAGGGCTGAGGACTTAAACCTGGGCCCTTACGCCTGGCAGTGTCTGTACTCAGCTCCTGAGGGCTGAGGACTTAAACCTGGGCCCTTACGCCTGGCAGTGTCTGTACTCAGCTCCTGAGGGCTGAGGACTTAAACCTGGGCCCTTACGCCTGGCAGTGTCTGTACTCAGCTCCTGAGGGCTGAGGACTTAAACCTGGGCCCTTACGCCTGGCAGTGTCTGTACTCAGCTCCTGAGGGCTGAGGACTTAAACCTGGGCCCTTACGCCTGGCAGTGTCTGTACTCAGCTCCTGAGGGCTGAGGACTTAAACCTGGGCCCTTACGCCTGGCAGTGTCTGTACTCAGCTCCTGAGGGCTGAGGACTTAAACCTGGGCCCTTACGCCTGGCAGTGTCTGTACTCAGCTCCTGAGGGCTGAGGACTTAAACCTGGGCCCTTACGCCTGGCAGTGTCTGTACTCAGCTCCTGAGGGCTGAGGACTTAAACCTGGGCCCTTACGCCTGGCAGTGTCTGTACTCAGCTCCTGAGGGCTGAGGACTTAAACCTGGGCCCTTACGCCTGGCAGTGTCTGTACTCAGCTCCTGAGGGCTGAGGACTTAAACCTGGGCCCTTACGCCTGGCAGTGTCTGTACTCAGCTCCTGAGGGCTGAGGACTTAAACCTGGGCCCTTACGCCTGGCAGTGTCTGTACTCAGCTCCTGAGGGCTGAGGACTTAAACCTGGGCCCTTACGCCTGGCAGTGTCTGTACTCAGCTCCTGAGGGCTGAGGACTTAAACCTGGGCCCTTACGCCTGGCAGTGTCTGTACTCAGCTCCTGAGGGCTGAGGACTTAAACCTGGGCCCTTACGCCTGGCAGTGTCTGTACTCAGCTCCTGAGGGCTGAGGACTTAAACCTGGGCCCTTACGCCTGGCAGTGTCTGTACTCAGCTCCTGAGGGCTGAGGACTTAAACCTGGGCCCTTACGCCTGGCAGTGTCTGTACTCAGCTCCTGAGGGCTGAGGACTTAAACCTGGGCCCTTACGCCTGGCAGTGTCTGTACTCAGCTCCTGAGGGCTGAGGACTTAAACCTGGGCCCTTACGCCTGGCAGTGTCTGTACTCAGCTCCTGAGGGCTGAGGACTTAAACCTGGGCGCTTACGCCTGGCAGTGTCTGTACTCAGCTCCTGAGGGCTGAGGACTTAAACCTGGGCGCTTACGCCTGGCAGTGTCTGTACTCAGCTCCTGAGGGCTGAGGACTTAAACCTGGGCCCTTACGCCTGGCAGTGTCTGTACTCAGCTCCTGAGGGCTGAGGACTTAAACCTGGGCGCTTACGCCTGGCAGTGTCTGTACTCAGCTCCTGAGGGCTGAGGACTTAAACCTGGGCGCTTACGCCTGGCAGTGTCTGTACTCAGCTCCTGAGGGCTGAGGACTTAAACCTGGGCGCTTACGCCTGGCAGTGTCTGTACTCAGCTCCTGAGGGCTGAGGACTTAAACCTGGGCGCTTACGCCTGGCAGTGTCTGTACTCAGCTCCTGAGGGCTGAGGACTTAAACCTGGGCGCTTACGCCTGGCAGTGTCTGTACTCAGCTCCTGAGGGCTGAGGACTTAAACCTGGGCGCTTACGCCTGGCAGTGTCTGTACTCAGCTCCTGAGGGCTGAGGACTTAAACCTGGGCGCTTACGCCTGGCAGTGTCTGTACTCAGCTCCTGAGGGCTGAGGACTTAAACCTGGGCGCTTACGCCTGGCAGTGTCTGTACTCAGCTCCTGAGGGCTGAGGACTTAAACCTGGGCCCTTACGCCTGGCAGTGTCTGTACTCAGCTCCTGAGGGCTGAGGACTTAAACCTGGGCCCTTACGCCTGGCAGTGTCTGTACTCAGCTCCTGAGGGCTGAGGACTTAAACCTGGGCCCTTACGCCTGGCAGTGTCTGTACTCAGCTCCTGAGGGCTGAGGACTTAAACCTGGGCCCTTACGCCTGGCAGTGTCTGTACTCAGCTCCTGAGGGCTGAGGACTTAAACCTGGGCCCTTACGCCTGGCAGTGTCTGTACTCAGCTCCTGAGGGCTGAGGACTTAAACCTGGGCGCTTACGCCTGGCAGTGTCTGTACTCAGCTCCTGAGGGCTGAGGACTTAAACCTGGGCCCTTACGCCTGGCAGTGTCTGTACTCAGCTCCTGAGGGCTGAGGACTTAAACCTGGGCCCTTACGCCTGGCAGTGTCTGTACTCAGCTCCTGAGGGCTGAGGACTTAAACCTGGGCCCTTACGCCTGGCAGTGTCTGTACTCAGCTCCTGAGGGCTGAGGACTTAAACCTGGGCCCTTACGCCTGGCAGTGTCTGTACTCAGCTCCTGAGGGCTGAGGACTTAAACCTGGGCGCTTACGCCTGGCAGTGTCTGTACTCAGCTCCTGAGGGCTGAGGACTTAAACCTGGGCGCTTACGCCTGGCAGTGTCTGTACTCAGCTCCTGAGGGCTGAGGACTTAAACCTGGGCGCTTACGCCTGGCAGTGTCTGTACTCAGCTCCTGAGGGCTGAGGACTTAAACCTGGGCGCTTACGCCTGGCAGTGTCTGTACTCAGCTCCTGAGGGCTGAGGACTTAAACCTGGGCGCTTACGCCTGGCAGTGTCTGTACTCAGCTCCTGAGGGCTGAGGACTTAAACCTGGGCGCTTACGCCTGGCAGTGTCTGTACTCAGCTCCTGAGGGCTGAGGACTTAAACCTGGGCGCTTACGCCTGGCAGTGTCTGTACTCAGCTCCTGAGGGCTGAGGACTTAAACCTGGGCGCTTACGCCTGGCAGTGTCTGTACTCAGCTCCTGAGGGCTGAGGACTTAAACCTGGGCGCTTACGCCTGGCAGTGTCTGTACTCAGCTCCTGAGGGCTGAGGACTTAAACCTGGGCGCTTACGCCTGGCAGTGTCTGTACTCAGCTCCTGAGTGCCGCTACCCAGTTTCTTCTTCTTTTTTACTACCCAGCTTCTACACAACTTTTTAAGAGGTTTATTTATTTATTTGTCTTTATTTATGTATTTACTTTTCCTCCAGGGTTATCGCTGGGGCTCAGTGCCTCCACTATGAATCTACTGGTTCTGGAGACCATTTAAAAAAAATGTTTATTTAATAAGAAGGAACATTGACAAAACCATAGGATAAGAGAGGTACAACTTCGCACAATTCCCACCACCAGAACTCTGTATCCCCTCCCCTCCCGATAGCTTTCCTATTCTTTATCCCTCTAGGAATATGGACCTGAGATCATTGTGGGGTGCAGAAGGTGGAAGGTCTGGCTTCTGTAATTGCTTCCCCACTGAATATGGACATTGACAGGTTGATCCATACTCCCAGCCTGTGTCTCTCTTTCCCTAGTGGGGAAGGGCTCTGGGGAAGCGGAGCTCCAGGACACATTGGTGGGGTTGTCTGGCCGGGGAAGTCTGGTCGCATCATGCTGGCATCTGGAACCTGGTGGCTGAAAAGAGAGTTAACATATAAAGCCAAACAAATTGTTCACCAATCATGGACCTAAAGGCTGGAATAGTGCAGATGAAGAGTTGGGGGGTCCTCCATTTTGTCGATAGCTAGTAGGCATATTTTATTTATATTTCAAAGGGCCTATAGCTATACTAGTGGTTTTTTAAAAAATATTTTATTTATTCATTAGTGAGAAAGATAGGAGGAGAGAGAAAGAACCAGACATCACTCTGGTACATGTGCTGCCGGGAATTGAACTCAGGACCTCATGCCTGAGAGTCCAATGCCTTAGCCACTGCACCACCTCCCAGACCACTCTATATTAGTGTTTGTTTTTTTTTTTTGCCTGAGCCTGAAATCTGATATGCAGGTGGATCCAAGTTATTGTCTGGGAAAATGATGTCATGGTTGGGAAAAGGACCAGAAAGCTGGATCAGGGAAGAGAGTATCTCCCTCATATGAGAAAGGGGTAAAAATACTGTTGACTGTAAACCCCATCAATTTGATGTGATCTGAGGCCCATAATTAGCTTAGGAGCCTGTGTGACCTCTGCATCCCTCTAGATCTGAGCTCACATTCTGTGGTCATGAGTAGGAACATTCCATTCTGCCCCAGTATCAACCCATCTTCCTCGGGTGTAGCATAGAGTATGTTGTCCTTCTTCCCCTCAGAGGATGGAACATTCTCTACCATTGTTGATCCAAGTTGAGGGCAAGGTCCTATGGGGCCCACAAAGGGGTCTATTGTGTTTTTCCTGATAGAAATAACCAGTATCGGGAGTCGGGCAGTAGCGCAGGTGGCGCAAAGCGCAAGGACCGGCGTAAGGATCCCAGTTCGAGCCCCCAGCTTCCCACCTGCAGGGGAGTCACTTCACAATCGGTGAAGCAGGTCTGCAGGTGTCTCTCTTTCTCTCCCCCTCTCTGTCTTCCCCTCCTCTCTCCATTTCTCACCGTCCTATTCAACAATGACGACATCAATAACAACAACAATAACTACAACAACAATAAAAAACAACAAGGGCAACAAAAGGGAAAATAAATAAATATATTTAAAGAAATGACCAGTATCAATGGAGAGAGGGATTTATTCGAGTTTTAGGCCCATCACATCTGTTTGGGAAACTCAAGATTCCTCGATTAGGGCCCGAGCTGGTGGAATGGCCTGATAGTGACTAAAGAGTCATCGTTAAAATATGCCAGTCTCTTGCCCTTATTCAGCTTTTGCAGTCCTTGCTTTGTTAAGGTTAGCTTGGGAGTGAGTGAGAGAACTGTCATAGGAGGTAGGTGAGGAGGGTATCTAAGTCTGAGTGGACGCTATTTCATTATGAACTTGATACTGACTCACTACAGACTATTGTGTATTTTTGCTTTCAGGTATGTATTTTGCCCTAATTTATGGATACATGTGAACATATGCTCTATCATATGGGACCTGGTATATGTCTAGGTTTTGGGACTTTGTTAGGAAGTGAACCTCCTAGAATGGAATTAGAGAATCCTATGAAAGGAAAGGTCTCACCTGAGTGATGAGGGTGAAGGGTTGGCAATCCATGCCTAATGTCTCTGTACACAGCCTGAGGTGAAGCATGCTGAGACGGTACTCGTTTCATTGATTACGGTGGAATCGGCGGATATAATATCATTTGGCCTGACTTGAGAGACGCGTCCAGGAAAGTGAGTTCCACCCCAGAGGTTCCAGGATTGGGAGAAACATAGGCTCTGTAGAGGAAGCAGGACAACCCTGTTGTCTTAGGGTTTAAGAAGACAATAGATAGTTATTTCAGTAATCATATTGTTTGGCAGTTGGGTTAACTTTGAAAAATCCCTTTGTTAGGATTTTCTGTATCATACACACTATCACCATATTTTATGTCCTTTGACATTATTTGCATATAGCTATGCCACCGGTTGCTTTTATTCTCCCTGGACTAAGCTTTTAAGAGAGCCAATATATCAAAGACTCAGCCTATTTATTAAAAAGACTCAGTCTGTGCTTTAAGAAGTCTGAGGCATACAATCAGTTTTTCCCCTCTCATATTACTTAGTCATTTATATGACTACAAATTAATAGGAGTGTACATAAATACCATTCCTGACACCGAAAGACTGTGTCTCATCCCCCTGCCCCCATGAGGCTGAACATCCACCCTCACCCTCCACCCAGGGTTTTTACGTTGGTGCCCTACTACAAATTTAGTCAGATCCTGCTTTGAGTTTCCCTTTCTGTTCTTCTTTCTCAACTTCTGTTGATGAGTGGGATCATTCCATACTGGTCATTATCTTTCTGACTTATCTCACTTAACATAATTCCTTCTAGCTCCATCCAAGATGGGTCAGAGAAGGTGGGTTCATTGTTCTTGATAGCTGCATAGTATTCCATTGTGTATATATACCACAGCTTTCTCAGCCACTCATCTGGTGTTGGGCACCTGGGTTCCTTCCAGGTTTTAGCTATTATGAATTGTGCTGCTATGAACATAGGTGTACACATCTTTTTGATTGGGCATTATGGAATCCTTGGGGTATGTTGCTAAGCTTCCGAGAGATTGTGGTTTAGTCTTTGCCTTTTCATGCGCTTCTCCCTTCTCCCCGCCCCCTACCCTACGTACTTCCTGGGTTCCTGCCGCAGCCGCCAGAGGAGAAGGATGCAGGACAGATCTGTGTGGTGATTAGTTTGAGAGTCTCTCTCTGCTGCCGGAGCAAAAAGACAGGAGAGCACATGTTTACCCACTCGTGAATAAAGATTAAACTGCGTTCTCAGCTCAGCCATGTGTCTCTGGTTGTCTCTGTTACCCACCCGTGAAGCCAGCCCGGCTTAAAACAACATATGGCGCCTACAACGTGGGATGTGACCTGCCCATCCCCCAGATAAGTGACAATTTGGCTACCTATGCACTATGGCCTTCCTTTCTGCTTGTGAAGAGATCTCCAAAGGCCTCTGCCCTTTCTTCACAAGACTGTTTCGCTGTTTCTGGAACATTTATCTCCGGACCACTCTGTGGTTTCCGCCCAACGCCAGCCCGCAGGAGCCCAACGCCAGCCCACATGAGCTGGCTTTCCACTGAAGTGGCACGGGGCATTGGGCGTGGGCTCCTCCCACGCTGCTCGGCCGCCGATAGCAGGGCAGCAGGCATGGCGGGCAAGGCTGCAGCCCATCATGGCCACCACCCCGGGGCACCTCGACCCATGCCTTCTGCACGGCTGGCCGGCCCGCCCTCCTGCTATGAAGTCTGGACAGATCCTGGGCCACCCGGAGACTGCGGGCTCCCTGCCGAAACTGGGCCCCCTGGCCGAGATCCCCAACTCGGCTCTGAAGTCAGAAAAGCTAGAATACACAGAGATTCCTGCAGAGATCGCTACCTACAATTCCTGAACTGAAGTTGCGCAAGAAGCCACCGCTGGACAACGTATTCCCTGACTCCCTGAACGGCTAAGACAGTATAGATCTAAACTCACTCGTGTTTAAAATGACATGTCTTCGTAACAAAAGTTTTCCTCCTTGTGTATTGAAGACCATGTTTACGTGTGTGTTTAAAGTTTGGTAAACATTAACTTTAAGGTTAAAAATGTAACTTTAAGGCTATATTCTTACCAGACAGAGTTAAATTAAAAAGGTTTTCAACATAGTTCTCATAAAGGTAAAATTAACTTACATTTAAAGTCTGAGTTAAAAATTAGTTAAAAATCAATATATTTTAACTAAGTTAGTCTAAAAAAAAAAACCTGTGCACACCTAGGGTGTGTCTCCATCTTCAATGGATGTAACAAAAGGTTAAATAGACTTGTTGATATGTAAAATTCTTGAATTCTTCTCAATTAGAAATGGTAGATTACACAGTGGTTATGCTAATGATTCTCATGCCTTACGTTTTTTTTTCCCCCATGGTTCTTCTGTTTACCTTTCCACATTTTATTGTTTAAACTTTAAACAACCTTAAAATCATACTAAAAAGACTTCCAATTGTAATAGAGTTATCAATTGTGGTAAACTAACCCGCTACAAGTTTTGTTTCATAAGTAAGTGAATTGCAGCTGTCAAGTTCTCTACAGAAAAGCGGAATTCCGATGGCTGACATTCCCCATCAAGACAGACGTACAACAATTCACCCCCTGGCATTTCTTCCGTGGACATCTGCTTTGGAATGGCACTTCTATCAGACTCACTGGTACACCTCTTGGACACTTTACACAACTCTACAGCAGCTTCCCTTTATGCTGCTGGGCTTCTCAAAGACTGACTGCAGCAAGCTGCCTTGGGACTCTAGGCCATATCCCCGCCCCCATGCTAGGTAATGCCCGTCGAGGCAAGTAACGCCCCCCCAGAGGCAAAAGAAGCCCCCAGAGACAGGAAATGTTTTTTTAGCTGATAAGTCTTTCCCATAGAGGCAAAAACGCCCCCCTCAGGCCTTCCCTTGGCAGCACACTGGTTCTTGTTGCTCGCTTCCATGTTCCTCCATGTTTGTGCCAGTTTCTTTTTAAAAAATGCCTGTACGATATAGGTTTCTGTTCACCCCACACTCCTGATACTATGCTCAATTAGTTTAAAAGGGGGAATTGTTGCTATGCTTCCGAGAGACTGTGGTTTAGTCTTTGCCTTTTCGTGCACTTCTCCCTTCTCCCTGCCCCCTACCCTATGTACTTCCTGGGTTCCTGCCGCAGCCGCCAGAGAAGGATGCAGGACAGATCTGTGTGGTGATTAGTTTGAGAGTCTCTCTGCCACCGGAGCAAAAAGACAGGAGAGCACGTTTGCCCAATTGTGAATAAACACTAAACTGCATTCTCAGCTCAGCCGTGTGTCTCTGGTCGTCTGTTACCCACCTGTGAAGCCAGCCCGGCTTAAAACAACAGGGGTATATCCCCAGGAGAGGAATTACTGGGTCATATGGAAGGTCCATGTCTAGCCTTGTGAGAGTTCTCCAGACTGCTCTCCACAGAGGCTGGACCAATTTACATTCCCACCAGCAATGCAGATGGGTTCCTCTGTCCCCACAGCCTCTCTAGCATTTGTTGCTGCTGTCCTTTTTGATGTATGCCATTCTCACAGGAGTGAGGAGGTATCTCAATGTTGTCTTTATTTGCATTTCTTTGACAATCGGCGACCTGGAGCAATTTTTCATGTTTGTTAGCCTTTTGGATCTTTTGGAGGCCGTTTATTCCACTGTTGTTGTTGCTGCTGGTGGTGGTAGATAGGACAGAGAAAAATTGAGAGAAACATGGAAGACATGAGAGAAAGATAGATATCCGCAGACCTGCTTCACCACTTAACCCAGCGTGCTACTGCCCGGACACTGGACTTTCTTTTTTCTTTTTTTTTTTTTTTCCTCTTCCAGGGTTATTGCTGGGCTCGGTGCCTGCACCATGAATCCACCGCTCCTGGAGGCCATTATTTTTTCCCCCTTTTGTTGCCCTTGTTGTAGCTTCGTTGTGGTTATTATTATTGCTCTTGTTGATGCAATTCGTTGTTGGATAGGACAGAGAGAAATGGAGAGAGGAGGGGAAGACAGAGAAGGGGAGAGAAAGATAGACACCTGCAGACCTGCTTCACCGCCTGTGAAGCGACTCCCCTGCAGGTGGGGACCCGGGGGCTCGAACCGGGATCCTTACGCCAGTCCCTGCGCTTTGCGCCACATGCGCTTAACCCACTGCGCCACCGCCCGACCCCCCCTGGACTTTATTTTTATGAGACAGTAGAGTGATACCCGTCAGGGTTCCGCTTAGCTCTGGCATATTGGGAACTGAGCATCAGGTGTGCATGCCCTGTGCTGTAACACTGAGTTAGTCCCCTGCCCATGAATTTAGACTATTTACGCATCTTTCTTGCTTACTTTGTCCTCCCTGCTTCCCTCATGCTAACAACTTTTTTTTTCAATATATTTATTTATTTTCCCCTTTGTTGCCCTTGTTTTACTGTTGTTGTTGGATAGGACAGAAAGAAATGGAGAGAGGAGGGGAAGACAGAGGGGGAGAGAAAGATAGACACCTGCAGACCTACTTCACTGTCCGTGAAGCGACTCCCCTGCAGATGGGGAGCCAGAGGCTTGAACCAGGATCCTTACGACAGTCCTCGCGCTTTGTGCCACATGTGCTTAACCTGCTGTGCTACCGCCCGGACTCCCACTAACAACTGGTTTTATCTTCCTTCTTCACACTGTTGTCATCTTAAGGAAGAGTCATCTAGATGAAGGCTGTTGAGGTGATAACATTTCTGTATTTTCTCAGTAAGGAGGAAAGTTAATGGTCTCCTTTAACCCTAGTGGCCAAAAGTCTCTGTCTCTCACCACTCTGACATACGATATGCCAAGAATCAAACTTGGGACATCATGCTTGAGAGTGCAATGCCTTATCCACTGCACCAACTCCTGAGCTGTAAAAGTTTTTTCCAAAGAACAAAACAGAGAGCTGGAGATGGAGTACTTACATAGGTAAATTAAATCAACAATGACAAATTAATTTATTTTATGAACTAGAGAGGGAGAGAGCAAGAGCAAAACATGACTGTTTTGGTCTATATGGTGACAGAGACAGAACCTGGGACCTCCGGCACACAAGTGGTGCATTCCACCTGCTGGAAAACATCGACAACTTTACATTTCACATATTTTTAAAATATTTTATTTATTTATTAGTGAGAAAGATAGGAGGAGAGAGGGAAAGAACCAGACATCACTTTGCTACGTGTGCTGCGGGGATTGAACTTGGGACCTCATGCCTGAGAATCCAATGCTTTATCCACTGTGCCACCTCCCGGACCACCATTCCACACATTTTATTCAGTACCAAACACAAACACATTCATCATCTGGAAAGTGCTGCAGCCCAGCCCTAGCTCAGCTGTGGGAACTGGGCTCAATCTGGTGTCTAGAAGTCATCACAGGACTGAAAATAAGGTTAGGAGTATCTGGAGCCTTTTAATGAGTGGTATAAATGATCACTTATCATACTATCAATCTCCCCCTCTGCTGTGGCCCAACTCCAGCAAAGGCCCAGAGTAACAGACCAATATGGAGTATCTTAGGTACCTTTCACTCACTCACTCACTCACTCCTCTAATTTTCTTCTTCTTTTTTAAATATTTCTTTACTTTCCCTTTTGTTGCCCTTGTTTTTGTTTTTTAATTGTTGTTGTAGTTATTGAGACAGGGCAGAGAGAATGGAGAGGGGAAGACAGAGAGCGAAAGAGAAAGACAGACACCTGCAGACCTGCTTCACCACCTGTGAAGAGACTGCCCAGCAGGTGGGGAGCCGGGGGCTCGAACCGGGATCCTTAGGTCGGTCCTTGCGCTTTGCGCCATGTGCGCTTAACCCACTGTACTACCGCCTGACTCCCCTCCCCTCATTTTCTAAAGGAGGGCAATAACCCAAAGAGACAGTTCCTAGAAGAACAAGTCTCTATACAGTGAGTGAGGCACAACAATATAACTGGGGAAATAAGGAGGGATGGTATAGGAGCCCAGCGCTGCTGCTTAGGCTTCCTGGGCAGAGGTTCAGGACTCAGCTGCTTCTGTCCCCAAAGAGGAGTTTCTGGGCCCTATGTGACCCTCCTGGCTCTGATTTAAGAGTACCACCTAATTATGGGTCTCTTTGTACTCGGAGGTTGCTAGCTCTTCAGTCATCCTCATCCTCATCGTCTATCTGAAACCGTTTCTTCTTTTGGGTTCCTGAAGCTCCTGGCTCTGGTGCTATGGAAATGACATAAGGAGTAAAAGAGAAAACATTACTGGTCTGCTTAGCTGCCTGTGGTGCCCGAGTCAGAATGTGGAGGCTGACACGATGGAAGAGAAAGGAGCTGGAGGTCAGCCGTCACACTCTGCACTGACTTCCTACCTTTGCTCCCATCCCCGTCTTCCTCCTCTTCCTCATCACTGTCCAGCAGCTGTCGCTTCTTCGGTGCCACTTTCAGCTGCTCTTCCCTGCCAGCAGGGTCTTCCTCTGAAATGACTGTAAGAGGCAGAAAATTAGGGAAGTGGGTCCTCAAAATCTCAACTTCCCTGTCAGCACTCCAGCTCAACAGGGCTGGCACACAGTGAGGCCTCAATAGATAGGTAAATAAGTGGTCCTGCTGTTACCCGCTGAGGTCTTCAGGCCTGCTTTCTTTTTCCGGGCTAACTGTAGGGCCTTCAGAGCTTGTGCTCTGTTCTCTGTAAGGTGCTCCTCTTCAGGGTGCACCTCCTCATGGTGCTCTTCCTCAGGGCTCAGGTCTCTGGAGGTTCTAGATTCTAGTCCTGGCTGACGCACTTCCCCTTCCTCTGCTTGCTGCAAAGAAGCTGCTACCCTCCGGAGATGGGTGGGACTCAGCTTGGCTGGAATTCGCCAGAAGGTTTCCTATAGGGTACAAACGTTAAATGTGAGCAATGGGAAAGGTCCAGCTTCCAGATTTTTACTCACTGAATAATATGACTGTACATTGATCCAGACATACAAGGATCTTATCTGGTGCTTTTAAATCAGAGCTGGGAGGGTCACCTAGGGCCTAGAAACTCCTCTCTGGGGACAGAAGCAGCTGAGTCCTGAACTTCTGCCCAGGAAGCCTAAGCAGCAGCACTGGGCTCCTGTGCAACCCCCAGTTATGTTGTTATGCCTCTACTTATTTACGCAATGTAAGTCCAGCATCTAGAGAACAGTACTTGCAGCATTAAGAGATTCCAAGTACTTATAGCTGTTAAGTCAATCAGTGAAAGACTGGATTCTGAGGATCTAGATGTGAAACCATTCCAATCCTCACTCTGAAGGGATCACAATCTACTGGGAGTAAGAATCAATGTATTGATTCAATGAAATTGAGGTTCAAATCGCATTGACCACTTTCACTTTTGGAATTGAGGAAATGATGTGGACTGAGCTTCTCTGAAGACATAACCAATGAACTGATTCTTAAAGGTTGGGTGGCAGATCTTTAAGAAGATGGGTGTGGGGAGTCGGGTCGGGCGGTAGCGCAGTGGGTTAAGTGCAGGTGGCAAAAGTGCAAGGACTGGCATAAAGCTTACGGTTTGAGGCCCCGGCTCCCCACCCGCGGGGGAGTCACTTCACAAGCGGTGAAGCAGGTGTCTTTCTCTCCCCCTCTGTCTTCTCCCCCCTCTCCATTTCTCCCTGTCCTATCCAACAATGACATCAATAACAACAACAATAACTACAACAAGGGCAACAAAAGGGAATAAATAAATATAAAAAAAAAGATGGGTGTGTGTGTGCCACCATGTATATGTGGCTCGAGCCTTCTAGTAGGACAGGGAGACACAACTGTTTGGAAGGACAAAAAGGCATGCTGTATGGACGAAGGACAGTAACCCAGGAAGACTATATAGGCGTTCAGGTGGCATGGTTGTAAGGCTATCAAGGCTGGTAAGCTACCCAGAGGCTTAGAATTGCTCTGGACAGGGGAATATTACAATCAGAACTATATCTCAGAAAGATAATTCACAGGGAAACAGAAGGATAAATATGGGATGATCTCACTCTCAGGCAGAAGTTGAAAAATAAGTTCAGAAAAAAAAAAAACAAAAAACAAGTAGAACCTGAAATGGAATTGGCGTATCGCACTAAAGTAAAAGACTCTGGGGTGGGGGTGGGGAGAATACAGGTCCAAGAAGGATGATAGAGGAACTAGTGGGGGTTGTACTGTTATATGGGAAACTGGAGAAGGTTATGCATGTACAAACTATTTGTATTTACTGTTGAATGTAAAACATTAATTCCCCAATAAAGAAATAAAAAAACCAAAACATGAAATTACGGTATCTCAAAAAAAAAAAAAAAAAAGATAATTCACAGGGGGCTGGGTGGTGGTGACCTGGTTGAATGCACATGTTACCAAGCGCAAGGACCTAGGTTTGAGCCGTGCTCCCCATCTGCAGGGGAGACAATTCATGAGTAGTGAAGTAGGTCTGCAAGTTTCTCTCTTCCTCTCTATCTCCCCCTCCATTCTCAATTTTTCTGTTTTATCTAATAGAAATTAGAAAGAAAAAACAGGGGGTCGGGCGGTGGCGCAGTGGGTTAAGTGCACGTGGCGCAAAGCGCAGGAACCGGTGTAAGGATCCCGGTTCGAGCCCCCGGCTCCCCACCTGCAGGGGAGTCGCTTCACAGGCAGTGAAGCAGGTCTGCAGGTGTCTATCTTTCTCTCCCCCTCTCTCTCTGTCTTCCCCTCCTTTCTCCATTTTCTCTCTGTCCTATCCAACAACAAAGCAACGTCAACAATGGCAATAATAACCACAACGAGGCTGCAACAACTAGGGAAACAAAAAGGGGGAAAAATGGCCTCCAGGAGCGGTGGATTCATGGTGCAGGCACAGAGCCCAGCAATAACCCTGGAGGGGAAAAAAAAAAAAAAAAAAAGAAAGAAAAAACAAACCACTGTGAGCAGTGGATTCATAGTGCTGGCACTGAGTCCTAGCAATAACTCTAGTGGCAATTAAAAAAAAACAACAATTTACAAGGCAGCACAAAAGATGGACTTTGGGACAGGGGGAACTGGAAAGAGGAAAACTAACAAGAATTTTGGTCAGAGATGACAGGAAATGATGCCAATTGTGGGAAGAGGTAAAGGTGTTCTTGTGCAACAGCATCGACATGTTTTGGCTGACACTGTCACTGCTACTTGTGTCATTTACCTGCCCAGAGGCAGGAGGCCGAATACCAAGCTTGCGTAACATCTGTTGAAACTGTTCATTTTCCACTGCTTCCTCGTTTTCTTCTGTCAGCGGCACCAATGGAACAGACTGAGAGCAGCCTAGAACGGGTCAGTAGTCACATGGCTGAGATAAGAAAGAGCTGGTCCTCAGTCCCATGACCACGCAGCAGCCTCCACCGCCCTTCCCCTAACACCATCGCTTATCAACTCACCATCCTCTTCCCGATCCTCTGCTGCTCGAAGCAGGCAATTCTGGAGCCACAGGAGGGGAGCAGAAAAGCCTAGGGGGAGGAGGGAAGTTGTAATTGGCACAGACTCCCGGTCTCACCATCTGAGACTTGTCCTGCAGCACAGACCTCACCTTCCTGATGCAAGCTTTGCCCAAGGCTTTCAGCTGAGAGGACGGAGCTACCCTGAGCTTGTTCAGCTTCCAAGTCCTCATCTTTCTCTTCATCCTCATCACTCTCTTCTTCCTCAGGCAGGTTTTCCTCATCTTCTAGATCTTCCTGGCCAAAATCTTTCAGGGATTCTTCCCCATTAGGCTAAAAATTCAGTGAACAGGGGGGGGCAGGCAGTAGCACAGCAGATTAAGCGCATGCTGCACAAAGCATGAAGGCCGTCCTAAGGATCCCAGTTTGAGCCTCCAGCTCCCCACTTGTAGGGGAGTTGCTACACAAGCGGTGAAGCAGGTCTGCAGGTGTCTGTCTTTCTCTCCCATCTCTGTCTTCCCTTCCTCTCTGGATTTCTCTGTCCTATCCAACAAGAATAGTAATAATAACATTAACAACAAGGACAACAAAATGTGAAAAATGGCTTCCAGGAACAGTGGATTCATGGTGCAGGCACCAAGCCCCAGTGATAACCTGAAGGCAAAAAAAAAAAAAAAAAAAATCCAATGAACAAATGAGACACTAAATGGAGTCTTCCAGATCATGCAGGCATCTTTTTTCCATTGTTGTTGTTGCTGGATAGGACAGAGAGAAACCAAGAAAGGAGGGGAAGACAGAGAGGGGAAGAGAAAGATAGACACCTGCAGACCTGCTTCACTATTTCCAAAATGACCTCTCCTACAGGTGGGAATCTGGGGACTCAAACCAGGATCCTTATGCTGGTCCTTGTGCTTTGTACCATGTGTGCTTAACTTGGTACACCACTGCCCAGTCCCCTGGCAGGCTTTTTTTTTTTTTGCCTCCAGGGTTATCACTGGGGCTCGGTGCCTGCACTACAAATCCATTGCTCCTGGAGGCCATTTTTTCCCATTTTGTTGCCCTTGTTGTTGTCATTATTATTGTTATTGTCATTGTAGGGTAAGACAGAGAAATCGAGAGAAAGAGACACCTGCAGACCTGCTTCACTGCTTGTCAAGTGACCCCCTCCTGCAGGTGGGGAGCCGGGGGCTCCAACCAGGATCCTTAGGCCAGTCTTTGTACTTTGCGCCATGTGCACTTAACTTGGTACGCCACCACCCAGCCACCTGGATAGGCCACTTTTAAAAAGCCCATTGGTGTGGGCCTGGGCTGGCAGAGTCTGGGTGAGACATTTACCAAGCTGGAGGGTGCCATCTTCTTCCGGCGTTTCTTGTATAGCTCTCGTCGTTCTGTCACCAGCCCCAGAGCCAGTATTTTATCCACTATTCGTGCCCGTGAGCGTTTGGCTGTGATATTCTTCATGATGTGACCCAGAACATCTACACAGAAGGGAAGTGTGAATCAGCAAGGGGGGGGGAGAGGGGGAAGGTATGTGTAAAAGAAACCAGAGATCTTTAGAAAGAAGCTATTGCAATTTTCTAAGATATGACACCATGAATATAGTAAGTGGACAGAAGGGATAGGATTAGTTTCCTGGGGAACAGGAGACAGGAAGAAAGAAACGGACAGAAGAGCTTCATCTCAGTGGTTCCCCAAGTTTCCACTTCACTTACCATCTGAGTCCTGGAACTCCTCAAAAAGTCTCTGCAGTTCCAGCTCCTGATCTTCTGTCCAAAGGACAATGTGGGTTCCTTTCCTATTTGGAGAGGTGTCAGTGGAAGAGAGGTCCCAAAGAGTGGGCAAAAGGTTCTCCATCTCTACTCCCTCCAGAGTACTGCTTCTACCTTTGGAAGTCCTTGACACTGTCTGCCAGTCCCAGCCGTACCAGGTGGTTAATGACCTGCTTGCGTGTTCGAGGGGTACTTTTCAGGTGAGCCAAGATGATGTCCACCACATCTTGCCCTGAGGTGTAAGAAGAGAGAGGTGAAGAGGGGTCTGGGCACTCACGCTGCCCTCCTTGTGAACGCTCATCTCTCAAGGCCTCATACCTTCTACATCCTTATGAGCAAGGAACAGCTCCTGAAGTTGGGCCTCCTCCTCTGGACTCCACGCAGCAGCTCTACGACTAGAAGATCTAAATGGGTAAAGGGAACATATAAGTTGTCGGCCCAAGAAGAGGAAATGATGGTTCTACAGGAACAAGGACAACACAGTAACATAAGCCAGTCAGCAGAGACCCAAGGTGTGCTTCCCTTCCTTTACTCTTTCCACTGAAGATCCACAAATTGTGCCCTAGAAGGTGGTGCAATGGACAAGGCATGGACTTTCAGGTATAAGGTCCCAAGTTCAATCCACGTGCCAGAGTAATGCTCTGGTTCCCAATATCTCTCTCTTTTTAAATTTTTATTTATTATGTTTATATTTATTTCCCCTTTTGTTGCCCTTGTTTTTTATTGTTGTTGTAGTTATTATTGTTGTTATAGATGTCATCATTATTGGATAGGACAGAGAGAAATGGAGAGGAGGGGAAGACAGAGAGGGGGAGAGAAAGATAGACACCTGCAGACCTGCTTCATTGCCTGTGAAGCGACTCCCCTACAGGTGGGGAGCAGGGGCTTGGACCAGGATCCTTAACGTTGGTCCTTGCACTTTGTGCCATGTGAGCGTAACCGACTCTCTCTCTCTTTTTTTTTTTCCTCCTCCAGGGTTATTGCTGGGCTCGGTGCCTGCACCATGAATCCACCGCTCCTGGAGGCCATTTTTTTTCCCCCTTTTGTTGCCCTTGTTGTAGCTTCGTTGTGGTTATTATTAGTGCCCTTGTTGACGCAATTCGTTGTTGGATAGGACAGAGAGAAATGGAGAGAGGAGGGGAAGACAGAGAAGGGGAGAGAAAGACAGACACCTGCAGACCTGCTTCACCGCCTGTGAAGCGACTCTCCTGCAGGTGGGGAGCCGGGGGCTCGAACCGGGATCCTTACTCCAGTCCCTGCGCTTTACGCCATATGCGCTTAACCCACTGCGCCACCGCCCGACCCCCACCGACTCTCTCTTTTACAAATAAATCTTTAAAAAAGGAGGAGAAGGAGTAGGAGGAGAAGGAGGAGGAGGAGGAAGAGGAAGAGGACAGGAAGAGAAAAAAAATGGGTCACGTGGTAGCGCAGTGGGTTAAGCACATATGGTACCAAGCATAAGGACCAGCGTAAGAATCCCAGTTCAAGCCCCTGGCTCTATCTTTCTCTCCCCCTCTCTGTCTTCCCCTCCTCTCTCCATTTCTCTCTGTCCTATCCAACAATAACAGCAACAAGAGCAACAAAATGGAAAAAATGGCCTCCAGGAGCAGTGGATTCGGAGTGCAGACATTGAGCCCCAGCTATAACCCTGAAGGAAAAAGAAGCAGAAGCAGAAGCAGCAGAGGGGACAGCATAATAGTTACGCAAAAAGACATTCATGTTTGAAGCTCCACAGTCCCAGGTTCAATGTCCCTACCACTATAAGCCAGAGTTGAGCAGTGTTCTGGTAAAAACAAAAACAAACACCCTGCCCCCACCCCAAAGTCAAACTAAGAGACTTTCTAGGCAGAGACTATGAAACCTGACACCAAAGGGACTGAGTATAATGGGTAAAAGAGAAGTAGGAGAGGATACTAAGACATAGAAGACAGGTCTCTCTCTCTTTAAACCAGAGCACTGCCAAACTCTGGTTTATAGTGGAGTGGGGGACTAGGAGATTGAACCTGGGACTTTGGAGCCTCAGGCATGAGAGTCTCTTTGCATAACCATTATTGTTATTTATTCCCACCTGAGGACAGACATCTCTATGAATCATCAGGGCTTTCCAGAATATTTGGGGGCATAGCATAACTGTCTGGGGGCCAACTGACCACCCCAATAGAGACTAATAAAGAAGAAAGAATGTAGAGCAGCTAAGAGACTGAGGCTCCAGTCCTAGTTCTTCTCTTGGGTCATCTTAGGGCATTTCACCATAGAGAATGGTTTTCTCACCTATTAAAGGGAAAGAAAGGCTGGACTCAAGGATCTAGAAACACTTGCAGCTCTGATTCTCCATGACTATGTCACCTAGCCCTACTGCCCTTCACTGTCTTCCAACTCACCCATCATCCACGGAGCCATAGCCCTCAGTCATCTCCCGAACTACAGCTGTGTTCTTCCAGAATAGCAGCTCCACAAAGGCTTTCTGGTTGATCGCAGCTAGTGCAAAGAACTTGCCCAGGATGTATTTGGCAAAAGTCACTAGCTCCTGTGGGAAGAGTCTGCTGTGAGGCCTCACTTCTAAACTTGGCCTTCTAACTTTTGTTGACACGTGTCCCTGCTTTCCCCTTCTTACTATATTTTTTAAAATTTTTGTTATCTTTATTTTATTTTAAATATTTATTTATTCATTCTCTTTTGTTGCCCTTGTTGTTTTATTCTAGTTATTACTGTTGTTGCCGTTGTTGGATAGGACAGAGAGAAATGGAGAGAGGAGGGGAAGGCAGAGAGGGGGAGAGAAAGACAGACACCTGCAGACCTGCTTCACCGCCTGTGAAGCAACTCCCCTGCAGGTGGGGAGCTGGAGGCTGCAACCGGGATCCTTCCACCGGTCCTTGTGCTTTATATCATGTGCGCTTAACCTGCTGTGCTACCGCCTGACTCCCTATTATCTTTATTTTATTTACTGGATAGAGACAGCCAGAAATCGAGAGGGAAGGGAGTGATAGAGAAAGAGAGACAGAGAGACACCTGCAACACTGCTTCACCACTTGCAAAGCATTCCCCCTGCAGGGGGGGACTGGGGGCTTGAACCTGGGTCCTTATGCACTATAACACGTGCACTCAACCAGGTGCACCACCACCCGGTTCCTTACTATACTCTCTTCTACCCTTTCCACATGCAGAGAATATCTTGCCCCTATTCTTCATGTTTAAAATTATTATTACTTTACCAAAGCATGGCTCAGCTATGGCTTACAGCGGTGCTGGGAACTGAACCTAGGACCTTTGATGCCCAAGCATGCAAGTCTTTTTGCATAACCGTTAGGCTCTCTCTCCAGCCCTGCCTTATTCTTCAACTTGATTGCCTACTTCCCATGCCTACTTCCCCACATTCTCTCCTCTCTCAGTCCTTGACACCACTCAGTGCCTTTTATCTGCTGAACACATTCCCTTAACTCAGGACCCACATTCCTTTCCAGACCCTCATTCCCTGAGAGCCCCTCACTTTATAAGCCCCAGCGGCAGGGTCACTAAGCAGACGATTAAAGAGACAGAAGAGTGAGAGCTGGAAAAGGAGGGCTTCCATTTTGAGGTCGTGGGCAAGCCGGTGCAACATCTTGATGACGCAGTGGTTAGTGTGGGCACTGTTCTGTCGGTAGCTGCGCAACAGCAGGACGTAGGCTCGGACGACAGCTGAGCATGCAAAGCTGCCCAAGACACAGAAGGAGATGTCAGTATAAGGACACTCCTCCTCCTCACAGCTCCACAGCCTCTCGCCTGGGAGTGATGCAGTCTGCTCAGCTCTCACCGTTTCAGGTAGTCTAGAAAACTAAATTCTTTCTCTGACACCTGGACCACTTGCAACTCTTCCTCCTCCTCTTCCTCTTCCTCTTCTTCTTCCTCTGCTGCCCTTGGTTCTTCTGGCCCCTGCTGCCCTACAGAAAGAGCAAAGAGTATGGGGTCTCTGTGATCTAGGTGTTAGAGAAGAGCTGAAGGAAAGCGGCTTGAAGGAAACAAGACTCACGGGGGAGTGGAGCTGTGAGGATTTGTCTCAGGAGCTGTATTTCTTCCTCTGGGGAAATGTCTTGAGACCCAAACACATCTCCTTCTGGCCATACCTCCCTGAAGCACAGACAGAGAAAGGGCTATAACTAGAGGGAATATGAGCTATAATGTGAAGTGGAAAAAGAAACCCAAACTTACTTCATCATTCGGCTGGAAAGGTAATTAAACAGTTACCTCAAAAATGAAACCAAACAGAGGACCTAGTGGGGGTTGTATTGTTATATGGAAAACTGGGAAATGTTATGCATGTACAAACTATTGTATTTACTGTTGAATGCAAAACATTAATTTCCCAATAAAAAAATTTTTTTTTAAATGAAACCAAGACTTTAGAGAAATTTCTACTCATGCCACATCCCAACAAAAGTCACCTAAGAGCAAAATGCAGGGGCTGGGTTACGGTGCACTTGGCTGAACACACACCATCCTTGTAGACTCGGCTTTACGCCCCAGTCCCCACCTGGAGGGAGAAGCTTCACAAGCAGTAGAGCAGTACTGGAGTTTTCTTTTCTTCTCTATCAAAGTAAATAAGTAAATAAACATAACAAAATGCAAAAAAAATCAAAATGTTGGACATTTGGTTGAATCAATGTACTTTTACATACCAGAGTGTGTTAAAATCATTAGTAATTAAAGAAAAACATCCAATGAAAAACTCCTCATTGCACTGAGAAATGAAAGAGTAAAAAACACTATAAGTAGGTCCATGTAGCATTTCATTTTTTCTTTAATAATATGGAGTAGATGACATATCTACATAAAAACTGTGGAAGATTATCCAAGAAAATGTTAATGGGGGTTGGTGGAACACACAGCACATAGTACAAAGTGAAAGGAACCATGCAAGGATGCCAGTTCGAGCCCATGGCTCTCCACTTGCAGGGGGGTTGTTTCACAAGCAGTGAAATACGTCTATAGGTATTCTATCTTTCTTTCTCTCTCTACTTTCCCCTCCCCTCTCAATTTTTCT
Organism: Erinaceus europaeus; assembly: GCF_950295315.1. NCBI lineage: Eukaryota > Metazoa > Chordata > Mammalia > Eulipotyphla > Erinaceidae > Erinaceus > Erinaceus europaeus. The sequence continues at coordinate 107,586,826 of NC_080168.1, read as the reverse complement.
GTTCTATCTAGTAAAATGAAAAAAAAAAAAAAAAAGGCTGCTAGGAGCAGTAGATTCATAATGTAGGCACCAAGCCCCAGCAATAACCCTAGAGGCAAAAAAAAAAAAAAAAAAATTAGTGGTGGTTAGCTCTGGCTAGTAGAATTCACCTGATTTTTTATTCAGTTAATTACATGTTTTAATGTTTCTTTTTTATTATTTTTTTTTTCTTTTCCTCCTCCAGGGTTATTGCTGGGCTCGGTGCCTGCACCATGAATCCACCGCTCCTGGAGGCCATTTTTTTCCCCCCTTTTGTTGCCCTTGTTGTAGCTTCGTTGTGGTTATTATTATTGCCCTTGTTGACGCAATTTGTTGTTGGATAGGACAGAGAGAAATGGAGAGAGGAGGGGAAGACAGAGAAGGGGAGAGAAAGATAGACACCTGCAGACCTGCTTCACCGCCTGTGAAGCGACTCCCCTGCAGGTGGGGAGCCAGGGGCTCGAACCGGGATCCTTACGCCAGTCCCTGCGCTTTGCGCCACATGCGCTTAACCCACTGCGCCACCGCCCGACCCCCAATAATGTTTCTTTTTTTTACCACAACAATGCTCAGCGCTGGCTTCTGGTGGTGTAGAAGATTGAACCTGGGACTTCAAAGCCTCAGGCATGGAAGTCTCTTTGCATAACCATTATGCTATCTCCCTGCCCACATGTTCTGATATTTCTCAAAAATATAAAATAAAAACAAACAACAGCGGGTCATTTTGTCATGTGTAAGGAACTAGGTTTAAATCCTAATTACCTCATGGAAGCATCTGCATAGGGAAAATTTCATGAGCAGTGGAGCAGTGCTGTGCCATCTCTCCTCCTCCTCTGTCTCTCTCGCTATTAAAAAGGTGTGTGTGTGTGTGTGTGTGTGTGTGAGGAGATAGCATAATGAGCAAAAAGATTTTCATGCCTGAGGCTCCAAAGTCCCAGGTTCAATCCCAGCACCACCATAAACCAGACCTGAGCAGTGCTCTGGTTAAAAAAAAATAAAATTAAAACTTAAATGAATAAAAAACATCTGCAGGGCTGGGCGGTAGCACAGCAGGTTAAGCATACATGGCGTCAAGCACAAGGACCGGTGTAAGGCTCCTGGTTCGAGCCCCCGGCTCCCCACCTGCAGGGGAGTCGCTTCACAAGCGATGAAGCAGGTCTGCAGGTGTCTATCTTTCTCTCTCCCTCTGTCTTCCCCATCTCTCTCGATTTCTCTCTGTCCTATCCAATAACAACGACAGCAATAACAATAGTAACAACAACAATGATAAACAAGGGCAACAAAAAGGAAAAAATAGCCTCCAGGAGCAGTGGATTTGTAGTGCAGGCATTGAACCCCAGCAATAACCCTAGAGGCAAAAAAGAAAGAAGTAAAACATCTGCCAGGAGTATTGGAATCATGAAGACACAGAGCTCCAACAATGAGCTGATGGCAAGACACTATCACAAGACCCCAGTACACAGATCAAGACACCCAGTGCTGGGTACAGAGTCCCAGATCACCTAACGGGTATCTTCCTTTTGAAGACTAAGAACTTTGAGGTCTAGGGGCCAGGTTGCGGTGCACCTGGTTGAGCGCACACATTACAGTGTGCAAGGACCCAGGTTCAAGCCCCCGGCCTCCACCTGCAGGAGGAAAACCTCACAAGTGGTGAAGCAGGGCTGCGGATATGGCTCTCTGTCTCTCTCCCATTCTCTCCATTTTTGGCTATCTATCCAGTAAATAAAGATAAAAAAATTAAAAACAGGGAGTCAGGCAGTAGTGTAGCGGGATAAGTGCAGGTGGCGAAAAGCACAAGGACGGGTGTAAGGATCCCAATTCGAGCCCCCGACTCCCCACCTGCAGGGGAGTCGCTTCACAGGCGGTGAAGCAGGTCTGCAGGTGTCTGTCTTTCTCTTCTCCTCTCTGTTTTCCCCTCCTCTCTCCATTTCTCTCTGTCCTATCCAACAATGACAACATCAATAATAACTACAACAATAAAACAACAAAGACAAAAAAAGCGAATAAATATAAAAAATTTAAAAAAAAAAAAAAAAGCAAAGGGAAAAAGAACTTAGAGTTCTATACCTGCCCCAAAGTCCAGGATCCAGGAGAAAGTGTGGGTGGGGTTCTTACCGGGCTGACCTAAGGAGCACAAGGGCCTGCGGGGCCTGGACAGCCAGGAGACAGTCCTGGATCTGCACCATAGCTTCAGCCCGCTGCTCTTCTACTGGCACCTCTGAGGCCGCATCAAAGGGAACCAAGGAGTCCTCCAAACTGAGCTCAGGGTCCTAGAGAGGGATTTATACTGTGGGAACAGGAAAGAGGGGAACCCATACAGCCCAGCCAGAGCACTAGCCTGGAGAAAGATGGGGTGTCTGCACGGACTCACCTGGGCAAAGCACTGCAGTTGCTCAGCCAAGGGTGGCCACACAGTGTCCAGCTCCTCTGGGCTACAGGGGACGGGACCGGATGCAATGGGTGGCTGGGGGGCCTTCTTTTTCTTCTTTCTCTTCTTACGTTTGTTCTGTAGAGGAGGGACTGTGTTTGAATCTCAGGAGAGCTAAGGAGGTCTTTCCCCCCATTAATGCTTTCTCAATTAATTAATCAGAAGTTTGGACTTAGACACAAGTCAATCCAGGCAATAGTGATGAATAATTTGAAAAGTACTGATAAAGGGAACTCATAACAATATATAAAATGGTTAAAACAACAAGAAAAAATATTGGAGACTCGAACCAGGACAAGAGTCCAGCTAAAAGTCCTCTAGAGGGTGAAGCACAAAACAACGAGTTCAACATCCAAACATTAGCTAAGGAAATAACAACAGGAGTGAGTAAAGAATTTGAAAAAATTGTAATCAGAAATGCAGGAACAACAAATGAGAATATGGAAGAAAATTCTAATTATCTCATGGTTCTTAGAGAGCTGAAAGCTGAAATCGCTGAGCTAAGAAGGCAACTAGCTGAACAAGCTAAAACAGTATCAGAGCAGGGCAACAAAATAGATGAACTCCAGAAAGCAGTAGAGGGCAGAGAGAATAGAATCTATGAGACTGAAGACAGAATTAGCAAGATTGAGGATGAATTAGAGACAACTAAAAAAGAAGTAAGAGATCTCAAAAAGAGATTAAGAGATGCTGAAACAACAACAGAGTCCTATGGGATGACATCAAAAGAAACAATATACGCATTATTGGCTTACCAGAGGAAGAAAGAGAAGGGGAGGAAGAAAGCATTCTCCAGGCCATAATAGCTGAAAATTTCTCTAGTCTAGACAACACCAAAGACATAAAGATTCAAGAAGCCCAGAGGGTCCCAAACAGAATTAACCCAGACCTAAAGACACCAAGACATGTCATACTTAGAATGGAAAGGAATAAGGATAAAGAAAGGATCCTCAAGGCTGCAAGAGAAAAACAAAGAGTCACCTACAAAGGAAAACCCATAAGATTAGCAGCAGACTTCTCCATACAAACACTACAGGCCAGAAGAGAATGGCAAGATATCTATGGAGTGCTCAATGAGAAAGGCTTTCAGCCAAGAATACTATATCCTGCTAGACTGTCATTCAGACTAGATGGAAGCATCAAAACCTTCTCAGACAAGCAACAGTTGAAGGAAGCAACCATCACCAAGCCTGCCCTGAAAGAAGTTCTGAAAGGTCTCCTATAAACAACCAGACCACCACAAATAGGACATATATCAAAACACTCTAAAACTCTACAAGAATGGCGTTAAAATATCTTCAATCTTTGATATCAATAAATGTCAATGGCCTGAATTCACCTATTAAAAGACACAGAGTAGGAAGATGGATCAGAAAACACAACCCAACAATATGTTGTCTACAGGAAACTCACCTAACTCAACAAGACAAACACAGATTTAAAGTGAAAGGATGGAAAACTATCATACAAGCCAATGGCCCACAAAAAAAGGCAGGAACAGCTATTCTCATATCTGACATGATAGACTTTAAAATAGATAAGATTAAAAAAGATAGGAATGGACACTACTTAATGCTCAGAGGATCAGTCAATCAAGAGGACTTAACAATTATTAACATCTATGCACCCAATGAGAAGCCATCTAAATACATCAAACTTCTACTGAAAGAGCTACAGCAATATATTAACAGTAACACAATCATAGTAGGGGACTTCAACACCCCACTCTCTCAACTTGACAGATCATCCAGGAAGAAAATCAGTAAAGACATAAGGGAGCTAAATGAAGAGATAGATAAACTAGAACTATTGGACATTTTCAGAGTCATTCATCCCAAGAAACTGGAATACACATTTTACTCAAATCCACATGGATCATTCTCAAGGATAGACCATATGTTAGGCCACAAAGACAGCATCAGCCAATTCAAGAGCACTGAAATCATCCCAAGCATCTTCTCAGACCACAGTGGAATTAAACTAACACTTAACAATCAACAAAAGATTAGTAACAGTGCCAAAATGTGGAAGCTCAACAGTACACTTCTTAACAACTTCTGGGTCAAAGAGGAAATCAAGGAAGAAATCAAAATGGTTCGAGAGTTCAATGAAAATGAAGACACAAGCTATCAAAATATTTGGGACACAGCTAAAGCAGTCCTAAGAGGGAAGTTCATAGCTATACAAGCACACATTAAGAAACAATAAAAGGCACAAATAAACAGCCTGATTGCACATCTTAAAGACCTAGAAGAACAACAAAGGAATCCTAAAGCAACCAGAAGGACAGAAATCACTAAAGTTAGGGCAGAAATAAATAACATTGAGAATAGGAAAACCATACAAAAGATCAATGAAAGTAAATGTTGGTTCTTCGAAAGAGTAAACAAAATCGACAAACCTTTAGCCAGACTCACAAAACAAAAAAGGGAGAAGACTCAAATAAATCGGATAGTAAATGAAAGAGGAGATATCACAACAGACACAGCAGAAATTCAACATATCATGCGAGGCTTCTATGAACAACTATATGCCACCAAGCTAGAGAACCTGGAAGAAATGAATAATTTCCAAGATACCTACCAACTTCCAAAACTAAGTAAAGAGGAAGTGGATAACATGAACAGGCCCATCACAACTAATGAAATTGAAACAGTTATCAAAAATCTTCCCAAAAATAAAAGTCCTGGACCAGATGGTTTTACAAATGAATTCTACAAAACTTTCAAAGAAGAACTAATACCTCTACTTATAAAAGTCTTCCAGAAGATTGAAGACACTGGAATACTCCCTGCCAGCTTCTATGAAGCCAGCATCACCCTGATACCAAAAGCAGACAGGGACACAACCAAAAAAGAAAACTACAGACCAATATCTCTGATGAACATAGATGCGAAAATATTGAACAAAATTCTAGCCAACCGACCCCTCACAGAATGGGAGAAGATCTTTACATGCCATACATCAGATAAGAGTTTAATAACCAACATATATAAAGAGCTTGCCAGACTCAACAACAAAACAACAAATAACCCCATCCAAAAATGGGGGGAGGACATGGACAGAATATTCACCACAGAAGAGATCCAAAAGGCCGAGAAACACATGAAAAAATGCTCCAAGTCTCTGATTGTCAGAGAAATGCAAATAAAGACAACAATGAGATATCACTTCACTCCTGTGAGAATGTCATACATCAGAAAAGGTAACAGCAGCAAATGCTGGAAAGGGTGTGGGGTCAAAGGAACCCTCCTGCACTGCTGGTGGGAATGTCAATTGGTCCAACCTCTGTGGAGAACAGTCTGGAGAACTCTCAGAAGGCTAAAAATGGACCTACCCTATGACCCTGTAATTCCTCTCCTGGGGATATATCCTAAGGAACCCAACACATCCATCCAAAAAGATCTGTGTACACATATGTTCTTGGCAGCACAATTTGTAATAGCCAAAACCTGGAAGCAACCCAGGTGTCCAACAACAGTGGCTGAGCAAGTTGTGGTATATATACACAATGGAATACTACTCAGCTGTAAAAAATGGTGACTTCACCGTTTTCAGCCCATCTTGGATGGACCTTGAAAAAATCATGTTGAGTGAAATAAGTCAGAAACAGAAGGATGAATATGGGATGATCTCACTCTCAGGCAGAAGTTGAAAAACAAGATTAGAAAAGAAAACACAAGTCGAACCTGAAATGGAATTGGAGTATTACACCAAAGTAAAAGACTCTGGGGTGGGTGGGTGGGGAGAATACAGGTCCATGAAGGATGATGAATGACATAGTGGGGGTTGTATTGTTAAATGGGAATCTGGGGAATGTTATGCATGTACAAACTATTGTATTTACTGTTGAATGTAAAATATTAATTCCCCAATAAAGAAATAAATTATTAAAAAAAAAAAAAATTCTAGCCAACCGGATACAGCAGTATATCAAAAAGATTGTTCATCATGACCAAGTGGGGTTTATCCCAGGCATGCAAGGTTGGTTTAATATACGTAAATCAATCAATGTGATCCACCACATCAACAAAAGCAAGACCAAAAACCACATGGTCATATCAATAGATGCAGAGAAAGCCTTTGACAAAATACAACATCCCTTTATGATCAAAACACTACAAAAAATGGGAATAGATGGAAAATTCCTCAAGATAGTGGAGTCTATATATAGGAAACCTACAGCCAACATCATACTCAATGGTGAAAAACTGGAAGCATTTCCCCTCAGATCAGGTACTAGACAGGGCTGCCCACTATCACCATTACTATTCAACATAGTGTTGGAAGTTCTTGCCATAGTAATCAGGCAGGAGCAAGGAATTAAAGGCATATAAATTGGAAGAGAAGAAGTCAAACTCTCCTTATTTGCAGATGACATGATAGTATACATGGAAAAACCTAAGGAATCCAGCAAGAAGCTTTTGGAAATCATCAGGCAATACAGTAATGTGTCAGGCTATAAAATTAACATTCAAAAGTCAGTGGCATTCATCTATGCAAACACTAAGAAGAAATTGAAATCCAGAAATCAATTCCTTTTTCTATAGCAACAAAAACAATAAAATATCTAGGAGTAAACCTAACCAAAGAAGTGAAAGACTTGTATACTGAAAATTATGAGTCACTACTCAAAGAAATTGAAAAAGACACAAAGAAGTGGAAAGATATTCCATGTTCACGGGTTGGAAGAATTAACATCATCAAAATGAATATATTACCCAGACCCATCTACAAATTTAATGCTATCCCCATCAAGATCCCAAGCACATTTTTTAGAATAGAAAAAATGCTACAAATGTTTATCTGGAACCAGAAAAGACCTAGAATTGCCAAAACAATCTTGAGAAAAAAGAACAGAACCGGAGGCATCACACTCCCAGATCTCAAACTGTATTATAGGGCCATTGTCATCAAAACTGCTTGGTACTGGAACATGAACAGACACACTGACCAGTGGAATAGAACTGAGAACCCAGAAATGAGACCCCACACGTATGGACATCTAATCTTTGACAAAGGGGCCCAGACTATTACACGGGGAAAGCAGAGTCTCTTCAACAAATGGTGTTGGAAACAATGGCTTGAAACATGCAGAAGAATGAAACTGAATCACTGTATTTCACCAAATACAAAAGTCAATTCCAAGTGGATCAAGGACTTGGATGTTAGACCAGAAAGTATCATATACTTAGAGGAAAATATTGGCAGAACTTTTTTCCGCATAAATTTTAAAGACATCTTCAATGAAACGAATCCAAGTACAAGGAAGACTAAGGCAAGTATAAACCTATGGGACTACATCAAATTAAAAAGCTTCTTCACAGCAAAAGAAACCACTACCCAAACCAAGAGACCCCTCACAGAATGGGAGAAGATCTTTACATGCCATACATCAGATAAGAGTTTAATAACCAACATATATAAAGAGCTTGCCAGACTCAACAACAAATAACCCCATCCAAAAATGGGGGGAGGACATGGACAGAATATTCATCACAGAAGAGATCCAAAAGGCCGAGAAACACATGAAAAAATGCTCCAAGTCTCTGATTGTCAGAGAAATGCAAATAAAGACAACAATGAGATATCACTTCACTCCTGTGAGAATGTCATACATCAGAAAAGGTAATAGCAGCAAATGCTGGAAAGGGTGTGGGGTCAAAGGAACCCTCTTACACTGCTGGTGGGAATGTCAATTGGTCCAACCTCTGTGGAGAACAGTCTGGAGAACTCTCAGAAGGCTAGAAATGGACCTACCCTATGACCCTGCAATTCCTCTCCTGGGGATATATCCTAAGGAACCCAACACATCCATCCAAAAAGATCTGTGTACACATATGTTCTTGGCAGCACAATTTGTAATAGCCAAAACCTGGAAGCAACCCAGGTGTCCAACAACAGATGAGTGGCTGAGCAAGTTGTGGTATATACACAATGGAATACTACTCAGCTGTAAAAAATGGTGACTTCACCTTTTTCAGCCGATCTTGGATGGACCTTGAAAAAATCATGTTGAGTGAAATAAGTCAGAAACAGAATGATGAATATGGGATGATCTCACTCTCAGGCAGAAGTTGAAAAACAAGATTAGAAAAGAAAAGACAAGTCAAACCTGAAATGGAATTGGAGTATTACACCAAAGTAAAAGACTCTGGGGTGGGTGGGTGGGGAGAATACAGGTCCATGAAAGATGATGAATGACATAGTGGGGGTTGTATTGTTAAATGGGAAACTGGGGAATGTTATGCATGTACAAACTATTGTATTTACTGTTGAATGTAAAACATTAATTCCCCAATAAAGAAATAAATTTAAAAAAAAAGAAAGCAAAAAAAAAAAAAAAAAAACTTAAACAGGGAAACTTTTAACCATAAAAACATATTAAATGGTTTAGAAAATTGCTAATTTGGAACGAAAATGAATGCAGCCAAAATCAACAATACTTGGTTATAGAGTGAATTTTCTCTAAAAAAAAAAAAAAAAAAGAAGTTTGGATTCAGGGGTGGAGGGTAGATAGCATAATGGTTATGCAAACAGACTCTCATGCCTGAGACTCCCAAGTCCCAGGTTCAATCCCCCGCACCGCCATAAACCAGAGCTGAACAGTGTGGTCTGGTTAAAAAATTTAAAAAAAAAAGAAGAAGAAGTCTGGATTCATTAGACATTCAGAGTGTCCACTATGGGGAATGGTAGAAACAGCTTGTTTATTCTGACACTAACAATCAGCATGGGATCCCAGACCTCTGACTTTAACTTCAGGTCCTTTCCACCTTTGCACAATGTTCCTGAGGTGCAGTATCCTATCTTATTTCCTAATAAGAACATTACCTAAACTCTAAAATTATGAGTCACCATAGTTTATATGCCAAGCACACAGGGGGTTTAATAGCTGTTTCCTGAATGAATGAAGGTGTTTATGGGAAATCAGGAACTAATCTAGTGAGAGAGAAAACTCTAGCAGAGGCTCACACTAAACTAACAATTCCCCACTGTCTACATTTAGAGAAGTTCTAACAGCCTAAGCTTCAGAAAGCTCCCTGTCTTTCACCCTCCCCTCCCTGCCTTTGTTCCTTTCCTTTCTTATTCTTTCTTCTTTTTTTTTAATTTTATATTTATTTCCTTTTTGCTGCCCTTGTTGTTGTAATTATTGTTGTTACTGATGTCATCATTGTTGGATAGGATAGAGAGAAATGGAAGGAGAAGGGGAAGACAGAGAGGGGGAGAGAAAGATAGATACCTGCAGACCTGCTTCACCACCTGTGAAGCGACTCCCCTGCAGGTGGGGAGCCAGGGGCTTGAACCAGGATCCTTATGTGGGTCCTTGTGCTTTGCACCACCTGCACTTAACTGGCTGGCTATGGCCCGGTTCCCTTTCTCTCTCTCTCTTTCTTTCTTTCTTTCTTTCTTTCTTTCTTTCTTTCTTTCTTTCTCTCTCTCTCTCTCTCTCTCTCTTTCTTTCTTTCTTTCTTTCACATTTGGTAGAGACAGCCAGAAATCAATAGGGGAAGGGAGATAGAAAGACAGAGAGAGAGGGGGCCAGGCAGTGGCACACTGGGTTAAGCACACATAGTACAAAACCCAGGGACCCATGAAAGGATCTCGGTTTGAGCCCTCAGCTCTGCACCTGTGTGTGTGTGGGGGGGGGGGGGGGGGCGGGGTGTCACATGATGAAGCACGTGTCTACTCTTCATTCCCCTTTGCAATTTCTCTCTGTCCTATCCAACAACAACAAAAGGCCACCAGGAGCAGTGGATTCATAGTGCAAGCACTGTGCCTCAGAGATAACACTGGAGGCAACAACAGAGAGAGAGAGAAAGACCTACAGGCCTGCTTCATCACTCAAAAAGCTTTCCCCTGCAGGTGGGGACTGGGTGCTCAAACCCGTGTCCTTGTGCATTGTAACGTGCACTCAACCAGGTATGCCACTGCCCAGCTCGTTCCTTGCCATTTCCCCCTTCTTAGGGCTGCTCAGTACCTGCACCATCAGATTTCCTCGGCTCCGACAGAACCTCTCCAACATCTTGAGGAAGAGGTGAGTAGTTTCTACCAGGTCACGGAGATAAGAGCGGGGCTGACATCTTTCATCAAACTTTCGAAAAAGTGCCAGGAAGAGTTCTCGGTACTCCATCACATAGAAAATGTTGTCTAGAAATGGCAGGGAAAAAGCATGGAAGGGCTGATCTAGGAATTTTGGGGAAAGGGGCTGGGCAATGGTATACCAGGTTAAGTGTACATAATATGAAGCTCAAGAGTTCGTGCAAGGATCCTAGTTCGAGCCCCTGGCTCCCCACCTGCAGGGAGGGGGGAGTCGCCTCACAAGCAGTGAAGCAGGTCTACAGGTGTCTGTCTCTCTCTCCCCTTCTCATCTTCCCCTCACTTCTCAATTTCTTCTCTGGCCTATCAAGAAAAAAAAAAAAAAGGGTAGAAGGGACGGGGGGGATTTAAAAAAAAAAAATGGCCTCAGGAGCAGTGGATTTGTAGTGCAGGCACCAAGCCCCAGTGATAACCCTGAAGGCAAAAAAAAAAAAAAAAGAAAAAAAAAAAAGAAAATTTGAGAAAGGCATAATGGATGAAGTGGAGTGTGGAGATTAGAAAGAGTGCGATTTTTATTCAAGAGATGTAAAAGGCCTTGATGAGAATTCAGGACAGGACTTTTTTTTTTTAATTTAACTTATATATGCTTTAAAAACTATTTATTAGTAGGGAGAGAGAACCAGAGTAACACTCTGGTATATGTGGTGCCAAGGAATGAACTTGAGACCTTATGCTTCAGAGTCCAATGCTTTACTCACTGTACTGCCTACCAGGTCCAAATTTATTAATTTATGAATGAGAAAGAGAGATGACCACAGCATCAGTCTGATATATTTGGTGCTGGAGATCAAACTCATGACCTCATGCTTATAGGTCAAACACTCTAACCACTATACCACCTTCTGGGCTATTAAATATATATATATTTGGGACCAGCAAAATAGCTCACTTGGATAGTGTGCCTGTTTTGCTATGTGCCAGACTCTGGTTTGAACCCAGCCTTTACTGCACTGGAGGAAGCTTCACCACTGTGGTCTCTCTCTCTCCCCCTTTCTCTCTCTTTCCATTTGAAAAAGTCAGTCTCGTGGTCCAGGAGGTGGCACAATGGATAAAATGTTGATCTCTCAAGCATGAGGTCCTGAGTTCAATCCCCGGCAGCACATGTACCAGAGTGATGTCTGGTTCTTTCTCTCTCTCCTATCCCTCTCATTAATAAATAAATAAATAAATAAAAATATTATTAAAAAAAGTCAGCCTGAGTGGTAAGGTTCTGGCAACATGTAAATAAATAGATATTAAATATACAAGGAGAGTGACCAGAGCATTACTCAGTCATATGTAGTGCTGAAGAGTGAACCTGAGACCGAAGGTTTGCAAAGCATGCATAAGATCTGCCAAGCCAGCTCCCCACACTTTAATTTAATATCATGCCGTGTGAAGGAATGAACGCAAGGGTCTCATGTGTGTACAATACTGCTGAGCTACATCCCCAGCTCAATTTTTATTTTATATTTTTAGAGAAAGGGAGAGGTACCAAAGAACCACCCATTAAGCTCCCCTCTTGCCATCCTTGGTGGTCTTATGTGATGCTGGGACTCAAACCCTGGACTTCACTATGGTAAATTGTATGCTCTACCCACTGAACCACCTCTGGGACCCCTAGGAACTCACTCTTGATGATTCGACTGCTCTCCCTCACAGCCTCATCTGGGGACATGTCCATCTCATTCACTGTGGCCAGAAGCTCCTGATAGGCCTTCAGAGCCAAGTGCATACTGTGAGAGGAAGCAAAGAAGTGACATGGAGGACATCAGAGGACATCAGAGGACACCAGTTCATGGAAGTAGTACTAGCCCTCACCTACACACCTAAAATGGAAAACCCAGTTAGTTTTTGCTCCATAGTCTGTCTTAACCCTGAACAATAGGATAAAAATGTTCCACCCAGTACTCAGGCTCTCAGAATCCCACTCTGATCTGAGTCTCAGCCCACTCACCGGCGTGCCCAGGAGACAGCTTCCTTGCGGTCTGTCAGCATCATTTCATAGTAGTTGGTGAGGTTCTTCTCAATGAAGTGGAAGGTCCGGACACTGAGGGTTTCAGAAACCAGGCCTGGCCTGAAGGAGGCAGCTCGGTTGAAAGCCATAAAGAAAGCCAAGGCCCACATGTAGTAGGTCTCATCATGCTGCTGAGCCTTCTCCCGAAGGAGATGATCCTAAAGTCCAAAAAAGAAAAGACCACCTCGTGATTTTGGGCCTTCCCACTTATGCCTGTCCCATGATGATGGGAGGGCCTGGGACACCACTAAGCATATGCTTACACCCTCAACCTCCTCTCGGCTCCCCAGCTCTCTCTACATTCCCTTCCTTTGAGGCAATTTCTCTAGACTCTTATTTTCCTATAGCTATAAGCCACCAGCTTCTAACACCACCACCAACTCACACACTATGTTATCCACACTCCAGGGTGAGGTCTCTGACTCTTCTCCCCAGGCTACCTTTACCACCATCCTTGCCCCACTTAGCCTTTCTGTCCATCTCTCTCTTCCAAGCCTCCTAGATGCTCACCTTCACAGAGCCCATGAGCCGGTTGTAACAGTTCTCCAGGAACTCTGAGCAGAAGTCTCTGAGGAACAGCCTCACGTTGAGGGCAGAGCGGCGCTGAATGGACAGCTCCCGGGCAGCCTGGCGCCGCTTAGGCACCCTTCGGGGTTGCTTTCCCAAATCTGAACTGTAATTTTGGAGCTGGGATGTAGGGTGGGGTGATTAGAATGCTTTCTAACAGGTTAGGGAGACAGCATAGTGGTCATGCAAAAACTTTCATGCTGGAGGTTCCAAAGTCTCAGGTTCAATCCCAGAACCACCATAAGCCAGAGCTGAGCAGTGCTCTAGTAGAGTTCTTTCTTTCTTTCTTTCTTTCTTTCTTTCTTTCTTTCTTTCTTTCTTTCTTTCTTTCCTCCTTTCTTTCTTTAAAGATTAGTTATTATAACAACAATAACTGCAACAATGAAACAACAAAGGCAACAAAAGGGAATAAATACATAAATAAATCATTTTAAAAAGATTATCTATTAATGAGAAAGATAGCAGGAGAGAGAGAAAAGAACCAGACATCACTCTGGTACATGTGCTGGCAGGGACTGAACTTGGGAACCCCTGCTTGAGAGTCCAATGCTTTACCTACTGCGCCACCTCCTGGACCACTCTAGTAGCTTTCTGTATATCTTTCTGTATCTGTCATTTTTTTTCTAAATATTTTTTAAATGTTTATTTGTTCCCTTTTGTTGCCCTTGTTGTAGTTATTATTGTTGTTGATGTTGTTGTTTTGGATAGGACAGAGAGAAATGGAGAGAGGAGGGGAAGACAGAGAGGGGGAGAGAAAGACAGACACCTGCAGACCTGCTTCACCACTTATGAAGCGACTCCCCTGCAGGTGGGGAGCCAGGGGCTTGAACCGGGATCCTAACGCCGGTCCTTGCACTTGGTGCCGCCTGCACTTAACCCGCAGCACTACCGCCCAACTCCCATCTCTGTCATTTTTCAAAATATTTTTTAATAAAATTTTTTTTATTATTTTTATTTGCTGGCTAGATATAGTCAGAAATCGAGAGGGAAGGGGAAGACAGAGAGGGAGACAGAGACACCTGCAGCCCTGCTTCACCACTCGCAAAGCTTTCCCCCTGCAGGTAGGGACTGGGGGCTCAAACCCAGGTCTTTGTGCATTGTAATATGTGCGCTCAACCAGGTGCGTCACCACCCAGCCAATTTTAAAAAATTTTTTAAAATATATTTTTATATTTATTTATTCCTTTTGTTGCCCTTGTTATTTTTTATTGTTGTCGTTATTATTGTTGTTGTTATTGATAGCATCATTGTTGGATAGGACAGAGAGAAATGGAAAGATGGAGAGAGGAGGGGAAGACAGAGAGGGAGAGAGAAAGACACCTGCAGACCTGCTTCACCGCCTGTGAAGCGACTCCCCTGCAGGTGGGGAGCCAGGAGCTCAAACCGGGATCCTTCCTCTGGTCCTTGTGCTTTGCTCCACCTAAGCTTAACCTGCTGTGCTACCACCCAACTCCCTAAAAATCTTTTTATTTATTTATTATTGGATAAAAACCAAGAGAAATAGAGAGGGGAGGGAGGCAGAGATAGGAAAATCAACAAAGATACCTAGAGCCCTGCTTCACCACTCATGAAGCCTTCCCCCTGCAGGTGGAGACCAGGGGCTTAAACCTGGGTCCTTGTACACTGTAATGTGTGTGCTTAACCAGGTGACACCACCTAGCTCCTCCATGTCATTAAAAATACATAAGTAAGTGGTCCGGGAGTTGGCTCAGTGATAAGGCTTTGGACTCTCAAGCATGAGGTCCTGAGTTCGATCCCCGGCAGCACATGTGCCAGAGTGATGTCTGGTTCTTTCTCTCTCCTCCTATCTTTCTCATTAATAAATAAATAAAATATTAAAAATAAATAAATAAGTAAAATAAATCATAGCTTTAAAAAAAGAAAAAAGCGTGTTAACTTCTACCTTCCCTCTGAATATCTTTCTACATTCTAGAGTTATAGTTTTCTCAGAAGAAATTTTTTTTTTCCTCAAAAGAAATTCTAAGGCTTCCTCCCTGGGTCATACAGTTAAAGACAATATGACTAATGCCAGAGCCTCTATTTCCCTTCCCTTTCCAGCTTTCTAAGTCCATCAACAGAGAATCATTACCTCCAGAAATGATGACCCTTCTTAGGTCCCACAGACCCCACATGGGAGGATACTCACATTGTGGAGACCTTTGTGAAAGATCAGGTCTCTCTCGCCAATGGATTTCAGCCCTTGGACAATGTAGGAGCCCCCAAATCGAGAGTGCCTGCAGAGAAAGGAAAAGAAAACGGTCCAGGGTGGGCTGGAAAACCAGCCCTAAGCCTAGCCGCTACCACATGGAAGGAAGCTTTGGTGCTATAGTCTCTTTAACTCTCTTCCTTAAACTAACAACAGTCCAAGGTGTCTCCTCAGTTCTCTGGGAGCTTTATCCCCATTCTCTCCCACTGTTCACCCCATCAGAGCATGTTATAACTGCAAAATGCCAACTCATCACCAGTGTCTGAGAATTTGGCCCACATTGGGCGCCAGATGTTATTGTGGCGGTCTGGTGTCAGGCTGCACCGCGGAGAAGAGAGTGGACGTCCAGAGCAAAGGGGTACACAAATCTTTATTATAGGATGGGGGGGGTTTGGTTCAGACCACGTGGGGCCAGCCGGCAATGGCCGTCCCCACTACCTGACACAGGGGGAGAGAAGGGGGCGAGATCTGAGAGAGGGGGAACTGAGAGTCCAGAGAGGTGGGGGGTGAGGGGGGCTTTTTATTGGGCGACAACCAGGGGTGACGTGTGGGGCCAGGATTGGTTGAAGGGGGCACTGCTAGGATTTCGCGGGGCGTAGTAAAACCTGGGGGCGGAGATTGCATCAGAATAACTCCTCAGCAACACCCGCCCTCATCATTCCACTTCCGGCATGGGCATTCAGCTGGAGCAGCTCTCTGTCACTCACCTGTTGCCCCGCTGAAGGGCTCGGCTCTTCTTCTCTGCTATCTCACGTTGGCGTAACACCTCTAGTTCTGCCACATCTGTGCTCCTCTCCTGGGCTAGGCGTCCCTGCCCAACTCTTGCCAGCTGCTCAGGATTCTAGATTTGGATCAAAGAAGAAAGAGTCAGAAGTATGGTCATCCCTGAGTTCACTCCTACTGGGGACAGAGAGAGTGAACAGAATAGGGTGGTCAACAGGACCCCCAATTCAAAACATGGTGACTTTGCTTGTCCCGTCCCCCTAGGTAAGCTGGTTGTTAGAAAAACAACTCTAGTCACACAGAAGAAGAACACACGGGACTGGGGCAACGTGTCAAGCTCTCACCTGGTCACGAAACATAAGGGAAATAATCTCCAGGACATGAAGGCTCCACTGCTGCTCGGCAGATGAGCTGGCCAGGAAAAGCAGCAAGTCATCCAGGCCACTGAGGTGAATCGCCCAGAGAACCCGGTCATGGACACTGGCGTCGTCATCAATCCTCTGTGAGGGCAGAGAGGGAGGTCAGTTAGTCCCACCGCCCCACCCTGAAGGTCTCACCGCATTCTTCCCTGAATGAGGAAGCAAGGCTCCCCCACCTTCTCCTGATCAACGTCAGCTGGAACGTGGAGAATATTCCTGACCAGCAGCAGGATCCTCTCAATCAGCAGGTTGTCTTCTTCCTGCCGTTCCTCCCAGCCCTAGCAAGAAGGGAAACGATTATTAGATGATTAGAGGAGGGTCCTCCCTGTGGAAGGCAGGCACCATCTTCCCTGGCTGGAGGACTGGAGCACAGAAGAGAATCCGGAGGAAACAGAGGACAAGCATCCCTGAGGCAGTCGGAAGTAAGGACTGGACTAAGCATCCCAAAACCTGGAACCTGATCTCCAAGCCCAGCCGGGAACACTTCCCAAAGCAAGGGCAAAGTGCCTGCTGCCCAAGGGAGCCTAGGAAGTAAAGTGGTGACTCACTCACCAGCTGCAGCAGCTCATACAAGGTCTCACTGAGGACTCCGAAAGCCTTTTCACTGGCAAAAGCCTACGAAAATTGGGGAACGGGTCTTAAGTAGAGCCTACTCACTCATTTGCCACGGCCGTTCCCTTCCTCTACCACCCAGTTTCGCCCCAGGGACACTGAAAGAAAAACTCGCCTCCTTATAGGCTTGTAAGTAAGATAACACTTGCAGAAAATGATGGCGGAAGCTAGGTTCCTTGGGAACACTGCCAAAGCAGAGCAAAGCTGGCTGCGTCAGGTTCACCATCAGCCTGGAAAGATAAGGAAGGAGGCGGGAGTTATTGTAGCTCCTCACCAGGTATTAACACGGAAACTGATGGGCTCAAGTGCCAAAGACTGGCACATGGTGAGAGCAGAAACACTGGGGCATCAACCTGATGACAGCATCAAAAAGCGCCTTGTCCTGGCGGTGCTGGGTAAGGATGGGCAGGAGGTCGCTCTGAAGGATCTGGGCGGCCCCCAGCTGCTGCCGCACATCTCGAGTCTCGTCTTCATGTCTCAGGTAGCGGATCAAATCCTTCACACTCTCTTTACGGACAGAAGAAATGCTCACATGAAAACCCTGAAGAAGCATTACCCAGAGGCTATGTGCCTTACATACACGCGGCTTGAGGAGTTTATGCAACTTGTTACTTTTTTAAAGGTTCTCACCTAAGCAATCTGGTTCTTTGTGGTATGTGTCTCCCTCCAAGTACCCAAGGGCACTGCATGTGGCGAGGAGTTCACAATTCATCATGTACAAGTCCATACACCAGTGGGGCGACCAGTGGAGAGAGAAGGCTAGGGGGCGACAGAAATGATGAGGCCTGCAGAGACAAGGAATGGAAATAAATAGGGAAAAGGAGAGGGTTCTTCAAGCTCAGAATATTCTTTTTTTTTTTTTGCCTCTAGGGTTATTGCTGGGGCTCAGTGCCTGGAAGCCATTTTCCCCCCTTTTGTTGCCCTTGTTGTTGTAGCTATTATTGTTGTTGTTGATGTCGTTCGATGTTGGATAGGACAGAGAAATGGAGAGAGGAGGGGAAGACAGAGAGGGGAAGAGAAAGATAGACACCTGCAGACCTGCTTCACTGCCTGTGAAGCGACTCCCCTGCAGATGGGGAGCCGGGGGCTTGAACTGGGATCCTTACGCTGGTCTTGTGCTTTGCGTCACGTGCGCTTAACCCGCTGCGCTACCACCGACACCCGCTCAGAATATTCTTAACAAGATCCTCGAATGCCTCACTTTGGTGTCAGAAACCAAAAGTTCTGTTCACAGTGCCAGATAAATTAACCCATAAGACTCTGAGTCTAAAAAGTAAGCAGCCAGGGCCAGATAGGGATGTACCTTGTTGAGAGCACAGATTACGATACACAAGGACCCAGGTTCAAGCCCTTGGTCCCTACCTACACCACTTGTGAAGCAGTGTGGCAAGTGTCTCTTTTGCTCTTCCTCTTTATCTCCCCCTCCCTCTCAGTTTTTTTTCTCTATTTTTATAAGATTTTTTAAAATTATATTTAGTTACTGGATAGAGACAGCCAGAAATTGAGAGGGAAGGGGTGATAGGGAGAGAGACAGAGAAACACCTGCAGCCCTGCTTCACCACTCATGAAGCTTCCCTCTTGCAGGTGGGGACCAGGAGCTCAAACTCAGGTCCTTGCACATTGTAACACGTGTGCGCCACCAGGTGCGCCACCACCCGGCCCCTCTCTCTATTTAAATCAGAGCACTGCTCAGCATTGTTATGGTGCTGGGGACAGAACCGGGGACTTCAGAGCTCCAGGCATGAATTTTTTTTTTTTTTGCATCTCCTCTACACTATATTGCTTTTTTTCCCCTCTCATTAATACTTTTATGTTTGGGGTAAGCAACCTTGGTTTACAAGAGTGTAAGTGTTTGGGCTAGGTAATGTTGCAACTGGTAAAGCAGGAGTTACGCTGTGGGGGGCTGGGCGATGGCGCACCAGATTAAATGCACGTAGTACTAAGCGTAAGGACCTGGCTTCGAGCCCCCAGCTCCTCACCTTCAGTGGCGGGGATGCTTCACAAGCAGCAAAGCAGGTCCACGGGTGTCTTTCTCCTTCTCCCTTCTCAATTTCTTTCTGTCCTATCAAATAAACATGGAAAAAAATAGCTGCCAGGAACAGCAGGTTTGTAGTGCCAGCACCAAGCCCCAGAAATAATCCTGGAGGCAAAATAATAATAATAATAAAAAGAAAGAGAGAGAGATACCATGTGCAAGCACCTGAGTTCAAACCCCTGGCCCACAGTTCTCAGTAGGAGGGTTGTGAACACTGACCAGTACAGCAGGTAGCTCTCTCTCTGCCTCTCCCAATTTCTCTGTTTCTGTCCTAATAAAACACAAGAGTATCAATGTCACAGAAGGTCAATTTCCCGCCTCTTCGATATGTGTTGCCATTCCTTGCCCCTCACCAAAGTCCAGTGGACCCTTTCAACCTTTGTAACCCACCCCCTCTTGATAACCTTAACTTTGCAGTTTGAGACTGGAGAATTATAATTATCTTCACTTAGCATGACTTTTTCTTTTCTTTCTTTTTTTTTTTAAGACCTCTAATCCTCACAACCCAGGAGGTGGTTAGAGCACTGGACTCTCAGGCATAAGGTCCCAAGTTTGACCCCAGGCCAGATCACATATGCCAAAGTGATGCTCTGCCTCCTCTCTCTTCCTCCATCTAATAAAAAATAAATACATCTAGGGGGTCGGGCGGTAGCGCAGCGGGTTAAGTGCACATGGCGCAAAGCACAAGGACCAGCGTAAGGATCCCGGTTCAAGCCCCGGCTCCTCACCTAAAGGGGAGTCGCTTCACAGGCGGTGAAGCAGGTCTGCAGGTGTCTATCTTTCTCTCCCCCTCTGTCTTCCCCTCCTCTCTCCATTTCTCTCTGTCCTATCAACGAACAACATCAACAACAACAATAATAACCACAAAGATACAACAACAAGGGCAACAAAAGGGGAAAAAAAATAAATACATCTTTTAAGAAAGAAGGAAGAGGCAGCCCCTAAACCCTTATCAAGGTGACATGGATCCGGCATCCCGGATGTTGCAGAACCTGGTAATAGTGCAGACACGCAACAAATACCAAGTTTACTACCTGGCTTCCGGGGAGAATCAGGACGACCATCAATCTCGTCCTGCTGACACCGTCAGCTGCACTGCTCTCAGAGCTTGGCAGCTTGCTGTAAAAAACCTTCTCCTGCTCCCATGCCTACCAGCAGCCCCGGACTCCACCCCTATCTCCCACCCCCTGGAAACAGGTAGTTTCCAACGGACTAAAGTCTATAATGCCTGATGTTATCTTCCTGAATTTATGTAACTGGTCTATTTCTCTAGCCTCTCTGCTACCCCTTTGCCCCCACCCAGTACTCATACACTTTCTGACTGTCAAGTTTGCAGTGAGAAACTGAGCCAGGAAGACAGTCACCAGATAACCATCAATGGGGAGATTCCCCTTTGTTGCCCATTCTTGTGGGACGGGCAGGCCCAGAGACCTGGCTCAAGGAGGCAGGTGTAGCATGAGATTTCTAGCTTTCCCCCAAGAGACAGCCAGCTGCGCCACACAGGGAGTCAGCGTGAACACACTCCCAGACGGGAGGGCTGCCCCATCTGCTCTCTTCCGGTGCTGCTCAGGGAGCGAAGGACAGACAGATAGCAGGGTTGTCTGTAAAGATGCTGGGTCAGCACATCCTTCTCCAAGTCAAAGAAAAACACAGCATCACCTTCTGGTGTGAAATGACAAAGTCTAATAGGGTCCAGGGTAGACAGCATAATGGTAATGCAAACAGACTGCCATGCCCAAGGCATCAAAGTCCCAGGTTCAATCCTCCCCTGCGCCACTATAAGCCAGAGCTGATCACTGCTCTGGTAAAAAAAAAAAAAAAAAAGGAGGAGGAGGAGGAGGAGGAGAAGAAAGTCTAATAGCAGAGACAAAGCCCACAGACAACCTCGCAGCCTTCTCTTGCCTCCTTGAGTAGGAGGCTACATCAGCTCTCACAAAGCTTCCCTCTGCTGAGCTCTCAGATCTGTGCAGCTGCTGCTTCTTTCTTTAATACATTTATTTATCTATAAAATGGAAACACTGACAAGACCATAGGATATGAGGGGTACAATTTGGAAGTCAGGCAGTGGTGCGACAGGTTAAGCGCACATACCGCAAAGCACAAGGACGGGCGTAAGGATCCTAGTTCAAGCCCCCGGCTCCCCACCTGCAGGGGAGTCGCTTCACAAGCGGTAAAGCAGGTCTGCAGGTGTCTATCTTTCTCTCCACCTCTCTGTCTTCCCCTCCTCTCTCCATTTCTCTCTGTCCTATCCAACAACAACGACATCAATGACCACAACAATGTTAAACAACAATGGCAACAAAAGGGAAAATAAATAAATAAATAAATAAATAAATAAATAAAGAGGGGTACAGTTGCCACCACCAGAGCTCTGTATCCTACCCCCTCCACAGATCACATCCCTACAAAGCAGCCGGTGAAATAGCCCAATAGCTAGAGCACTGCACGTCCACGCCTGAGGCTCCTGACTCAGACTGCAGCTCGGCATGTACTGGGCTGGTGTTCCGGTTTCTTTCCCTCTGTCTCATGTAAGTCAGTCTCACTCTCTCCCTTCCTCCCCTCCCTCTTGTAACAAACAACAAATAAGTCTTGGGGGGGCAGGCAGTAGCACACTGGGTTAAGTTCACATAGTGCAAAGTGCACAAGGATCCCAGCTTGAGCCCCCAGCTCCCCACCTGCAGGGGAGTCACTTCACAAGCGGTGAAACAGATCTGCAGGTGTCTGTCTTTCTCTCCCCCGCCCCTCTCAGTTTCTCTCTGTCCTATCCAACAACAAGAACAGCAGTAACAACAATGGGAAAAAGACGGCTGCCAGGAGCAGTGGATTCATGGTGCAGGCACCAAGCCCCAGCTGGTGGAAATCTAGAGGAAAAACAAAAAAATTCTTGGGCCAGCAAAATAGCTCACTGGATAGTCCACTGACTTGCTGTGTGCACAACCCACGCTCAAGAAAGAAGGAAGTTTTGTGACCGGGGTCTCAATTAATTAATTAATTAATCCTGGGAGGAGGCATTGAATGAAGTGTTGGATTCTAAGCAGCCAGGTGGTGGTGCACGTGCTTGAACTTACATGTTACAATGAGCAAGGACCCAGGTTCAAGCCCTCGGCCCCCGTTTGCAGGGGGAGAGCTTTGCGAGTGGTGAAGCAGTGTTGCCGGTGTCTCTCTCTCTCTCTCTCCCTTTCTATCTCCCCCTACCCTCTTGATTTCTGGTTGTCTCTATCCAATAAATAAAGATAATTTTTAAAAAGACCAAAAAAAAAGCATGAGGTCCTGAGTTTAATTCCCATCACCACCTGTGCCAGATGCTGCTGCGGTCCTCTTTCCTCCTCCTCTTTCTCATTAACAAATAATTTTTTTAATAAAAAAAAAAAAAAGCAGAAAGACTAGATGGCAGCCGCTTTTATCTAGATATGGAGTCAGAGGCAGAGTGGGGAGGAGCTCAGGAAGGAGCAGTTCTTGCAGGTGAGGACAGCAGTTATGTAAGAGACCCAGGACTCCAGGCTCTAATCTCCTGCCATTCTGATAAAGCCCGAGCAACAGGCCAGCAGAGGAAGAACAGGGTCAGCAGACCTGCGGTAGAGCCCTCAGGTCAGAGTCACGAGGCAAGATGTCCATCTGGGGCACACTCACCAGAACTGGGAGAAAAATGTCCTTGACAGTCCTCCCTGGTAGAAATACGTTATTAGAAAAAAAAAAAAAAGGGGGGGGGTCGGGCGGTAGTGCAGCAGGTTAAGTGCACATGGCACACAGTGCAACAGCCAGTATATGGATCCCGGTTCGAGCCCCGGGCTCCCCACCTGCAGGGGAGTCGCTTCACAGGTGGTGAAGCAGGTCTGCAGGTGTCTATCTTTCTCTCCCCCTCTCTGTCTTCCCCTCCTCTCTCCATTTCTCTGTCCTATCCAACAATGATGACAGCAATAACTACAACAATAAAAAAAAAAATCAAGGGCAACAAAAGGGAATAAATAAATTTTTTTTTTAAATTTTAGAAAACTTGGGAGTCGGGCTGTAGCGCAGCGGGTTAAGCGCAGGTGGTGCAAAGCACAAGGACCAGTATAAGGATCACGGTTCAAGCCCTGGCTCCCCACCTGCAGGGGAGTCGCTTCACAAGCGGTGAAGCAGGTCTGCAGGTGTCTATCTTTCTCTCCCCCTCTGTCTTCCCCTCCTCTCTCCATTTCTCTCTGTCCTATCCAACAACAATAATGACAACAATAATAACTACAACAATAAAACAACAAGGGCAACAAAAGGGAATAAATAAAATAAATATCAAAAAAAAAATTTTAGAAAACTCATAGTTCACTAAAAGCTGCCTGCTCAGTCTCTGTGGTGGCATCTAACCACCTGCCTCACACACACCTTTCCACCCTTCTCAGACCCCTTCCTCCAGCCCCTCCCGCAATACAAATACACATTTCATGACTTGAGAAGACCCTCATAGTCTCTGAAACTTTGCTCTGTTCATTCCCTCCTCCCCTATTTTTTTTTTTTGTTAATTTCATTTATTTTCCCTTTTGTTGCTCTTTTTTTTTTTTTTACTGTTGTTGTAGTTATTGTTGTTGTTGTTACTGATGTGGTCCAGGCTGTAGAGTCTGCCTCTAATGTCTAGGGTAACAGGCAGGTGTCTGCACGCAGCCATCTGCAGAGGGAGCGTCACAAAAGCAGCTGCAGTGCTGTGCTGTCTCTTGTCTCACTATCTCTCTCTCTCTCCTTTTGCCTCCAGTTCCCTCAGTGCCCACTCTCCATTTCTGACTCACATCCCCTCTCTCTAAGTTAAAAGGAAAAACGAATCAATCTTATTATACTTTTTTTTTTTTTAACCGGAGCACTGGTCAGCTCTGGCTTTTAGTGGTGCAGGGAATTGAACCTGGGATTTAGGAGCCTCAGGCATGACAGTCTCTTTGCATAACCATTATGTTATCTACCCCTGCCCATATGTTTGTTATACTTTTTTTTTTTTTTTACCAGAGCACTGATCAGCTCTGGCTTTTGGGAATCAATCTTAATCTACAGATTCTAGAAGGAGTCTAACTCCAGAGAGAATACAAAACAAGTAATAATAATTATCAAAGTTAATTCTTTCAATCTTGGATGGAGCTTGAAAAAATCATGCTAAGTGAAATAAGTCAGCAACAGAAGGATAATATGGGATGATCTCACTCTCAGGCAGAAGTTGAACAACAAAATCAGAAAAGAAACACAAGTAGAACCTGAACTGGAATTAGCATATTGCACCAAAGTGAAAGACTCTGGGGTGGGTGGGCGCGGAGAGTACAGGTCCAAAAAGGATGACAGAGGACCTAGTGGGGGTTGTATTGTTATGTGGAAAACTGAGAAATGTTATGCATGTACAAACTATTGTATTTACTGTCGAATGTAAAACATTAATTCCCCAATAAAGAAATTAAAAAAAAAAACCCTTGGTGGGAACAGTGTCACCAATAAAATTTTTTTTAAAGTTCAAAAAATATAATTTCACTAGAG